>NW_007733585.1:80731-107985 GCF_000696425.1 Galeopterus variegatus | reverse complement strand
GGGGGGGGGGGGAAAAAAAAGCCACCGCCCCCCCCCCCAGGGGAGCTGTTCAGGGTCTTTTATAGGGAAAGGAGTTAAGGGGTATAGGCCAGCATCACTGGAGGTGGTCCATTCTGTTCTTTCTGGTTGCATAATGGGTGCATGCTCAGTAGGCAGTGGTGTTCATCATTGTCACCCCAGGAGGGTCATTGTAGCAGTCACCTGGAAGCCTTTGTGTGCAGGTGGGAATTCCTAAAGGGGTCTTAAGGTTAATCTGTAACTTTTACAATTATAGTAAACAAGCCTTGGGGAGGGGTTTTGCAACTCAGTAAATATCTGTTTCCTCTCTTATCTCAGTCTGTTTTGTCCAGGGCAGCCCATGGGGTAATCATTTGCCCTGAGGGGTCTCATGACTGAGGAGTAGAAAAGTAACAAAGTGTCCTCTGCAGGGAAAATGGAGTCGGTTTGGTTCACAGGCCTAGCCTTACTCTGTTTCACCATTACCCACTGAATTTCCATTATGTATGACAAGGATTGAACGCTCCTTTCTCCCCCAGCTCTCACAGTCCTCCCCAAATATTGTAATTTTGCTTAGATGAATATTCAACATGTATATTGTTATAACTATAGAATGCAAATCACAGCTGTGCTGTGTGGTAAACTATTATTTTTCCTTTTCTACACAACTATCTGTTTCACTGAGTAAATTATCATCCTTTATGTTCTTTTGCTTAGTTTCCTAATACACTTATTGCTAATTCAACCTCAAACTTTCTTGGCAAACCTTTTCTTGGCAAAGGAATGTAACTCTTTTAGGCTTTTAATCATTTAGACTGTGTGGTCTCTGTCTCAGCTACTCAACTCTGCTGTTGTAGATTTGGCTCTTAGGCTGTAGTTTGCAGCCCCTGGTCTAAATCATCCCTCAGCTTGTTCAGTTGCATCAGAAATTCTATCAACTTTTTTTTTCTAGAAACATTTGTCATTGAGACCCCTGGGTCTCCTTCACCAAGATCCTGGGGATTTCCTTTGCCTCTTTTCCTTTGTTGGATCTCCTGTTTCCCATATCCCACATCTTTCTCTTTCTTGGCTCACTCTCTCTTTTTGGTGGAAAACCTTTTCCAGACCTTTTAGAGAAAGGGAGGATATGAGATGATGCTAATTCTTTCTTAACATGTGCTTTTTCTGAGAAATCACTATGACATGATATGTTTTTGTTTGCCTGTTTTTTTGCCATAGTTTTCACTGGATTCATAGAATTTGGCTAAAAAAAACTAATAAAAGGTAAATGCATTTTATATAAAACTTTATTTTGTTTTGCTTATTTTTATTTATTTATTTTTTGTCTTTTGTCTTTTTCCATGTCCGGCAACGGATCGCAACCCTCAGTGTTGCCCCCGTACCGGACCGGGGCCCGGCAACGGGATTGCAACCCTCGGTGTTGCTCCCGCGCCTCGACCGGTCTATATGTGGGATCCGAACACTCGGGCGGGAGCGCCGCTGCGCTTCCCAAGCGGCGCACTTATCCAGTGCGCCGCCGGGCCGGCCCATTATTTTGCTTATTTTTAATAAGATCAGAAAACAAGAAGAGGCAAACAGATGTCTGGGACTTGTGATTACAACATTCTACAGACCATATAGTTTTCTTCTTTAAGTAAAACCATCCAGGAGGTGGAGGAGGCCTGCTGGCAAGGAACATGGGATGGTAATGCATAAAAATTGGAATGATATTAAATTAACAGGGATTTGTTCTTTCCTTAAACCCCTGCTAGCTCCAGAGTGACCTTCACTGTGATTCTCATTATAATGGTGGTCTGAATGGTTCATAGTATACATGTGCTAGGAAATTTTAGAGAATTAATGCTGATGCTTCAGACAAATGTTTCCCCAAGCAGATGGGATTAGCTGAGCATATTGGGATCTTTTTTTAAATAGAGGGAATTTTATAAAGTTGAAATTTGTTTATAGCACATATAGTAATTGATTATAGTATTTAATATATTTTAGATCATTTGATTTTTTACAAAAAGGAAAATTAGATGCTTAAAATATATTAAACTAAAATACATAAAATTAAAAAATAATTTTGTGGCAATCTGATTAGAAAATGAACAGGGAAAAATATATGGTATTCTTGTTGCCAATGAAGCCTGGTTTGTAATGTGTTTTTAAAAGGAGAGCACTGGTGTTCACAGAGATCTGTTAAGAGACATGTTTGTGGCATGAATGGCTTAGATGGGAAGTATATACCTGAGCTTGACTATACTATACTAATAAACTTGGTGGCTTTGATAAGTAGCCAGGTAGAAACACAGAGCTTCTGAGGCTGACAGATAGCTTAAACTTTGACTTTTGTAGCCTTGGTAGGTTTCTTTTTCCTTAATGTTATTTTTACGTCTTTTAATTTAAGGGGCAATATGGGTGTGGATGTGTCATGTAATTGTGTCTTTACTATGGTAATTGCTCAGCAGAATAATAATTATTAAAACTAATCCCAAAGCTGTTGTGCATATGTTAGACCCATCTTCCATTAGGGATTTTGCCTGACCTACTTTTAACTTATGCGTCTTTATGTGGTGTGAAATTAGGCATAACATCCATCTCCCTGCTCTACCCTCTTCATGGTCAAGAAGGCTATAAAGCTCACGAAAGCCTCATGTTTCAAAATATGTCTTCCACTTTTTGATTGTATCTTTGAAAAACTTCTCTGGAAAGATTGTTTTTTATCCTATACTTCCATTTAGATGTAAGTGATATAATTCCTTGGCTCTATTTTAAAATATTACTGAATGCAGCATACTCAGTAAACTAGAAATCTTTTTAAAAATAATAGTTTTAATTACTTTTGGGTGAAAAATCACTCTTCATATTGGGTAAATTATAGATAAAATTAGATTTCACTTTTTAAGAAGGTGTCATATAAAATATATTGATAAAAAGAGTCACATTTTAAGACTATGGCTTAGAAAAATGTATCCCACTCCCAAGTGTAGACATAAACAAAGACAATTCAAATGAGAACAGGCAAATGCTCTTCATACAAAGCTCACTATAGCAAGGAAGTCAGCCATCATCATTTGCATTTGGCAGAAACACAAGTGTGCAGAGGAGTAGAAAAGCTTTATGGTGGGGAAAAAAAGGAAGGCTCAGGTATACCCAGATTGGAGGCTGGAGGTGACCAACTAGAAGAGAGGTGTCTTATGATATTGGTTAGAGCATATTTGGCTTTCTCCCATTGGTTGTTAAGTTGGAAGTAGGGGCAAAAATTAGGAAATCTGTCAGTTATTGATCAAGTCCTGGCCATTTTGGGGTCAATTGCTATAGGGGTTGTGGTTTGGGTCCCTGGATTGGTTGCTGCAGGTGTGGGTCAGAGTTCTATTTTAATATGTGGTCTAAGTGTTGTCTGTCTATATATTTAATCTCTCACAAAGAATCAGAAATGTCTGTCATCCTATGAAAAATGACAAGCAATTCACAAGAACTAAGTTGAAATTCAGGTAATTTTCCAATCATTGTATTGTTCCAGGTATTTTTATTATTCTTATGAGTAAAGTAAAACATGGTTGATTTGCTCCTTTTTCCAGTTAAAGGAGGATTCTTGACAACTATCTCAAGGAATTATAGAGTACAAATAAATTTTTGATTTAGTAAAATCATAAATCAATATAATAATCTTATTACAAAAGACTTTTCCTTGCTGCTGAGAAAGGATGAAGATGACACTCATTTATTTCAAGGTTTGTAAACAGCGTGCTTTGAATTTCTTACAAGAAAACTTCTCTTCTATTGAATGGAACCAAGCAAAGCCGTTCTATATAGCACTCTCATCATTTTGCTTTGGCTTGATGTTACAATGTGTTTTTTGCAAACCACAAATATATTTACTCTGCAATGTAAAAATGTTCCCAAATGCTACTCCCTTGTCCCTGGATCTGAAAATCTGTTCTGTTAGATATAGGCAAATAAAAAAATAACTCAAAAGAAAATAAAAATTGTGTATACAGGCTATGTATACCAATAGTCATCCCACTTTCTTGAAATACGACACTCTGACATTGTGGTTAACAGTAATTAATAAGTGATAAACAAAACAGTAAAACGTCAGTCTGCAAGTAACTTCGCCAGACTCCTGATGTTGCTCTGACCTCTGCCAATCAGTCAAGCTCATTAGGAGGATCAGACAGCCATTAATATCTTTATGCCTGAGAGACAAGTGGCACGTTATGAATACTGTGGAGTTAAAGGGACTGTACTTACTTGTTAATATCCTGAGGGCAGAAACCAGCAGACAAAGAGAAATGCTTCTCCAGTTGTTGCCTCCTAGGCTGCTATTTACACCTTTCTAATAACACACTCTTCAGACAGTAGCATATTAGTGGCTCGGGGAAGCATTACACATAAATGCTACAATTATGTAATTGTATCTTTTAAACTGGAAGACCGTATTAAATGTGCAGTCTCTTGATACTTCCATGGATATTTATTTAGGTAGCTTGCAATTATGTTTATCTTCTTTACCTTTGTAGTCTCTTGTTTTAACATGAAGAATGTATATTAATTTACTTGTCTTTTTCCCTGCATAAATCATTAGCAATGAGAAATGATAAACTCATTTTTCCTAGTATAATGTGGGTGATCAATAATTAATAATGAGAAAGCATAACTTCCCAGGGCGCTTTTGAGATGTTATTGGGCTGGTGTCTTAGATAAAATTATATCCATTTTGAATGTGGCAAATACATGTTAAAGACGTTACATATGTTCTTGGCACTAGCTCCCAACTCTGAACTTTTGCAGTAAATAGAGACAAGGTGTTAATTAGGAGAACTGCCAATCCAAATGAAGAATGGAGTGCTGGAAAGAGCATGGGCAAGGACTTGACCTTTAGCGTCAAAGAGCTGCTCCAATGCTGAAGTCTCAATTTTGGAACTATGACTACAGAATAATGAGAATATGGAAGAGAAAAAAGAGTAGTGGGATCTCTATTAACTCATTCAGCTACTCCCAATTAGTTTTTAAATGCTGTCAGGCAATGTTTAATTGAAAGGCTTTTCAGGAATATGAAAGGAATAAAGGTCACAGTACATACTATTACTTTAACCCAAAATGGTGCCAGCTAAATATTAAGTGAGAATAGATACTTGGTAAGGCCCTTCCTAAAGAGTCTGCATTAAACAGCAGCATAAAAAAGCAGCGTCTCTCTCTCCCTGAAACCCAGTGAGGCCAAGATAACCCAGCCACCTCAGTCTGGTGGGGAGGAGTGGGGTATCATTGTGAATCCAAAGACAGCCACCTTTGGTTTGCACATGGCCTGTAGAGACCTGTGTATCTCAGTTACCTAGTTTAGAGCAATTCACATCTGAAATCTTAATCAGGCAATTCTATTCCTGATTCTAACTTGACAACTAAGTTGGGAAGTTTTCTTGGCTATGGATTTTTTTCCTTCTTGGTGGAGCGACCCAGTCACCATTTAGTCAGGACACTGAATTATAAATCTCTGAGGTTTTAAAAATGTTTGGAAACCTAAATCACTGTCTGTGGAGATTCTTCTGAAGCCACCAAAGACCTCAGGCCATGAGAATAAGAAACAGTTCATTGAGGCCAGTACTACAAACGACTTAGTCACCTTAAGAAAGTAGTTTTGGCTTTGGACAATTTGTCTTCTGCTCTGGAAAAAGTTCCAGGTTGAACAGAGAATAAGACAGAGGAAAATGTTATTGTGAAAACAAATGACATTCATTAATTTATTGAAGGCCTACTATGGAAAAGCACTGTTGTAAATCTTTGTGACAACTTATGAGGTAAATGCCATTATTATATTCATTTTACAGATGAGGAAACTGAGGCACAAGAAGTAAAGTAATTTGCCAAGAACAGTATTCTATTCAAGTGCCTAGTCTTAGGCATTAATTTTAGTGTCTAGGGTGTCACTGAGATCCATTGTGGTCACTTGTTTACACCAGGGTTCCAGACACTGTGGCTTTGGTTTCTTCAGGGTATTTTACTCAGATTAAGTCTTAGTTTATGTCCAGGTTTGTAGAAACATGTAGCTCTTTCTACCCAACTCCAACAAACCTATAAACCAAGCAGTTGTACCCTCATATTCTCAAAGCAGAAGCATATTTATTGTAACAAGGAAGGAAGCAACATCTTTTCTCCAGCTTGGGTCCCAGAATAGGTATTTTAATAACTGGACACCCTTTTACAAATTGATGGTTGTTTTTAAAGTTGCTACAAAAGAATACCTGAGACTGGGTAATTTTTGATGAACAGAAGTTTATTGCTCATAGTTCTGGAGGTTGGGGAGTCCAAGATCAATGTGCCAGTATTTTGCAAGGGTCTTCTTGCTGTTTGTCCCATGACAGAAGGTGGAGAGCAAGAGAGAAAGAGAAAAGGGGCTGAACTCATTCGTTTATAAGGAATCCACTCTTGAGAATTGGAACCCACTCCCTCATTAAACCATCTGTGAAGGCAGTGCTCCTATAACCCAAACATATCTTAAAGATCCCATCTTCCAACACCTCTACATGGTGGGATATAGGGATCTAGTTTCAGTCTCCTGCATTGGATATCCAGTTTTCCCAGCATCATTTGTTGAAGAGGCCCTTGGCACCTTTGTTGAAAATCAATTGGTTGTAAGCATATGGGTTTATTTCAGGGATCTCTATTCTATTCCACTGATCAATTTGTCTGTTTTTATGCCAGTACCATGCTGTTTTGTTTACTATAGCTTTATAGTATATTTTGAAGTCAGGAAGTGTGATGCCTCCAATTTTGTTCTTTTTTTTCAGATTGCTTCAGCTACATACAAATTTTTTTTTATTGGTTATGTATATTCACAGGGTACAAAGCTGATTGTCACCTCTCATGCCCAAGATGTGATGGCTAGATCCATACTGGCAGCATGCCCATTACCACAAATTGCAATTATACCCCATGCCCCACACCCAATTACCCCCAACCTCCCTCCTCATCTCCTTTCCCCCACTCCACTTTGTATCTCTAGGTCCATACCAATTTTGGAATAGTTTATTTCTATTTCTGTGAAGAATGTCATTGGTATTTTGATAGGGATTGCATTGAATATGTAGATTGCTTTGGGTAATATGGACATTTTGATGATGCTATTTTTTCCAACCCATTAACATGGATTATCTTTCCATTTATTTGTGTCCTCTTCAAATTTTTTCACCATTGTTTTATAGTTTTCATTGAAAAGCCCCAAGCGTTTAACATGGTATACAGCAAATTTTGATCTTATCTGTGCATGTGATCACTTTGGTGGAAAATCTTGCTGGACTCATTGTGAAATTTTATTATGACTTATAGTTGCCATGTCAACATGGGAGCTGTACACAGAAATAAAAATCTGAATGATTTATAATAGGCATAAAATTAATAATATCTTTTATATATTCATGTCATTACTCCTTGGAGATAGTTCTTTGAAAATAATATATAGCAAGTGTGCAAATCTTCAGGACATTAATTAGGGGGAAGGTTTCTCCTTTAGAGATAAAGGGTTAAATTTCTGAATGCTAATGCATTAAACAGGAGTACCATGTCAAGGTTTATAACCAATAAAATGTAATAACAGAACTCCTTCTTGCTTTCTGGAAAAATTTGACAGGGAGAAAAATAAAGTTTAGATAGTCAATGCCTAAAATATGTGTTCCATTTGCTTTTGTTTAATGACATACATGCACACACATACACACAAAAAATATATTTGTATTAAATCTGTTATAATGCCCTCTGTCCTGTGTTCTGTCTCATGGTTTAACATCAATGATAAATATATTTTTATGGCTTAGCCTTAATGATAAATTGTAACTTGTATATTTAATCTAATCTGTATTTAGATACTTGTTGCAAAATAGCTGCGTGCAGCTATTTTGGTGCCTGCTGGACTCTTCCTTTTAAGTGATCTGTAATAGCTAACACATATGTCAGTTATGCTTCTAAAGTGCTTTACATTAATATTCACAACAATGTGAGGTGGATACTTTCATGATTTTCATTTTACAGGTGAGAAAATCAAGGCATACTTGTCCAAGGTCACACAGTTGGTAAGTGGCAGAACTGGGATATGAACCCAAGTAGTCTGATTCCATGGGCTGTTCTTAATAACCATTAAGAATGGAAAGATGGCAATGACACTTAGGCTATTCCACAAGACTGTAATCCTGCACCTCCAGAACCTTGCCTGAACTGAGTTTTACCTTCTTCACAAAGTTAAACAGATGAGGTCTGACATCTCAATTAAGAATAGTGAAGTACTGACTTTATCTGTAGCCAATTTCTTTATTTCCTGAATTAAGAACAAAGATTATCCTAAATCCTTGGAGGGATGTGGGCTTTGACTCACTTTTAGTGTCTATCCTATGATGCTAACTACAGAACCACTGAGTGCTTCGTAATTGCTCAAGACTAGTTGAATGACCTTCACTTCATTGATGAAATTGAGGCTCAGAGAGTTGAAGGCTTCATAGTAAGTGACCGAAGTCTCATAGTAAGTGGCAAAAATTCCACCCATGGTTGCAGGCCCTCTTCATTTTTCACTCTACTGTGTAGACATTCAATGTTCATTTCTTGAGTTAGCAATTTTTAGAAATGATAAATCATTGGAATGAATAAAAGCCTATTGATTTTTCAGACCCTTTGTGATCATATTAGTATATACACAAGTGTTTTTGTTCTAGTGACCTCAAGAGCTGGTCTTGCTGGTGGTTGGTAAAGCAAATGGCTCTCCAGGCCTATTATTCTAGTAGGCACTTTTAAGCTTCCTCAGAGGACACCCCCACCTTAATGCAGCCTGGACAAATCCCCTCCATACCATCACTAGCAGATGTCAAGTGGTGATAAACTAATGCTTCTCCTATTTTCCTTCTGAAATAGCTAATGAATTACGATTGTTTAGAGTTGGTGGGCCCTACCCTACCCCTATCCTTGACAATGCATTTTTTCCAAGGCACTTAGAAAAGTAGTTCTTTCCAAACAAAAACCACTTATGTGAGAACCTTCTGTTAAAAGTTGAATTGAGGCAGATTAAAAAATTTAAATAATTTATTTGCACAAACAGTAATTCAGGAATTGGATAGCTCCAAACCGTGGTTTGTGGTTTGTGGCTCCACTGGAAGGGCTGGAAAGAGTCTTTCATAAGGTGAACAAGGAAGCAAAGCAAAGAGAACAACTGATTGGTTAGTTATATAGTTGACTTAATTGGACTATCCAGGTGGAAAGTCCCTGATTATGTGATTAGAGGTAAGTTGGCAGTTTCTGATTAGTTAAGCATAAGTTTTGTTTCCCTCTAAGTTAGTCACCGACTAGAAATACATTTGAATTACCTGTTAATTTGCTTACATAAGAGCCCAGGGTATTGAAGCCACTTCAGTCTAATATAACCTCCTATTTCATTATTTCAACACTTCCTACATGTCTTATTAAACTGCACCTTGATAGGTCTCTTTAATTTTTCTTTCCTTTGCTTACTCACAGTTACTAATACACACATTTTCATATTTTTTTTTTTCATTTTTGGCCAATTTTTAATTGGTGTCTGTTACTTCATACCTCAGAGTCTTTTTCATCTTGATATTAAGAAGGCCAAAAATGCAGTTGTCAGACTTTCAAACATTTCATTATTGATAATAATATTGGAAAAGAAATGCTTACCTTTCCCTGTTTTAGGAGAAAACGTGCAGGAAAGAATTTCATCAAAATTTTTGGAATGGACTATATGTATTGAAGGTGTTTCGTGTTGCTGACTTTGCAGTCAGACTAAACTTGGTTTGAAATTCTGGTTCTGGTAATTACTGTGTGACCTTAAACAGGTTATTTAATTGTTGTACACCTTAGTTTCCTTATCTGTAAAATGGTGCTAATAGTCAAATGTATCTCATAGGGCTGAGAGCATTAAATGAGATCATGCTTGAAAAGTGCTCATGCTAGTACCAGCTTGTACTAAGTGTAAGTGTTAGTTACTCACATTTTCCATACTGATTAATATAGTGAGTAGACCTTTTTAGGTCTCCCAAATGGGAAATATAATGTGGGGCCAGAACTAATGCTGAAATATTCCCAATATAAAAGGGGAAAATACCTAAGGAAAAGACAAATCTATAGGAACTCTGCCAGTGTGTGAATAAATGTCGGTGGCATTGGGTAGCCTATTCAATGTGCTACACACACAAAATAGAAGCTAAGTTGCTATTTAGACAATCAAAAGTGCAACAACAATAAAAGAAAGAAAAAACAATCTAAACACTACCATATTATATTACTGGAACTGTATCTTTATAATCGTGATTTATTCCTTTAGTGCCATTTGCCACATTAAATGCCTGTCCTTATAATTCCACTTGTCAACACTAATATAGAATTCTATCTTTGTGGCTGAAATTATACATTCACTTGTGAACTGTCCACACTATAATTAAATTATGAAGGTAAGAAATGATTTTTGGGGGGTAAGGAAAACAGCTGGTGGTGGGCACATGTTCCCTTGTTCTTTGTTTTTTCTGGATGTGACAGACAACCTAAACTTGCAGGTGCCACCTCACCCCCAACTTTTCTATGCTTGGCTTTTCTCAAAAAATATATTTCTTTTTGTTTTAGCAAACTCATGGGTATGCATACATTTAAGGCTTACTTCAGTACTAGCATCCAAGAAAACCATTAGGAAATATCCCAATCTAAAAAAAAACTAAAACAAAATAGATTCTGGGCAGTGTAGATGTTAAGGGTAAACAAATTTTGGGGAAAAAGAAAACCAGGGGCAATTAAAAAAAACCCTCTAATTTATGGGTAGAAATGTGAAATTACTTGAAATCAGGATGATCTAGTAGTAGTACCTAAGACGTATGTTTATTAATACTCCACATCATCTTTAGAGCTTTTCATGATACTGACGCTTGACTGTATGTGCTGTATATGAACTTCTTCTCCAGTCAGGTTGATAACAGCAACTGTTCAAATTCCATGGATTAGTTCACTAGGCCTGTCCTCTCTCCTTGCTATTTATTACAAGGCTCAACCTAGATATCATCAAAGCCTTTTCTGAGTAATCCAACTTCTGGTTAGATATAACTCTTATCCACCTAGTACCTGGTCTACCCGTTTGGTCTTAATCATACTGCCTAATATCTATTGCTTTGTTCATACTTTGTCTTCATAACTCTGAGGACAGCACTACATGTAATATTTCTTTTGCTTTCCAAGGTACATATTCTGATACTATAAAAAAAATGATTGGTTTTAAAAAAAAATTCTTGGGTAGTGAACAGGGGATTACCATTTTTGGCCTATCTAATGTGCTAGGTTCTAAGGTAGGGGGTTATCAGTTAATCATCATCATAACCCTATAAACTATTTATATTTTCTTGTTATTTTGGAGAAATTGAAGCTTAGGTAGATTTTCTACAGATCAAATGAACAGTAAATGACAGAGGTGGTGTTTGAGTCCAGATCTGACTCCACCATGTTGTAGAGATTCCTTAAATTTCAAAGATTCCGAACAACTATTTAAGGAAAGCTCTTTAAAAATACATTAGATTCTTATGCATCTGGAAAAGTTTAAATATAGGAGTTTCTAGAAGCAGAGAAAGAGCAACACAAATCTCTGAGGCTCTCTGCAACCTTTAGAATCTGGTTTTACCAGATGATGCTAATTCATAAACAGAAGCTATTTTTAAAGAAAAGATCTGATTTGGAATATTGAC
The DNA here is from genome assembly GCF_000696425.1 of Galeopterus variegatus. Lineage (NCBI taxonomy): Eukaryota > Metazoa > Chordata > Mammalia > Dermoptera > Cynocephalidae > Galeopterus > Galeopterus variegatus. The sequence continues at coordinate 96,289 of NW_007733585.1, read as the reverse complement.
ATACTTAAAGCTATTAAATGCTTTTCTTATTTCTTTTACAAAATATTAAAAATTATGGATCAGTGCTTACAATAATGTTGCTAGCATGTGTGCTATAAAGTCTGTCTTCTGCAGGATAATGCAGTTTTCACAGTGACCAAGATAATTTTCTTGTTATTAAAAGCATATTTACACTGTTTTGCACATCACCTTTGGTTTGTAGTCATGATTCATGAAAGTTTTGACATATGAATACAATATATTGACATAATTTACATATTTATGATATCAAAAGAACAAGGAAATCACCTGATTCATAGAAACACCATTGTACTTAGAGGAGGGGCTTTGTCCTTGTGTTGCCACAGGTAGGTATGTAAGTTTGGGTAACCCCTTCAATCTTTCTAAAGCCTGGTCTCTCTAGAGCTCAGTTATAAAATTGTAGGATTAGACCAAGTGATATACAGGGTCCTTCCAAGTTCAAGGTTAAGAATTATCATCCTAAAGGAATCCTAGAGAGCAAACACTGTGCTAAAGAGTTTTTGCATGCTCTGAGCTGCCTTTTACAAAATTGGCAGTAGCCCTTAAGTCAATCATAAACCAGAGGGTAGAACTGCAATGCATGAATTGAAATGCTTCTTGGTCTTAATTTTTGGGTGTGTTTCTGACACTTCAGAGTGCTTTAAATGGCTCTGAGTGCCCTAATACTACACAAAGCTCACATCACTCTAATCATTATGAAACCTTCACAGATGTGCACTGGAAAGATTTTCCGTGGAAGCTGGAAAAATAAAACTATAAATGCCTTCCAGCTGGCAAATTTATATGTTCTTCATCTCATTGGAGACATGTTCAGGTTAATTTCAGTTAATGACTGATAGCTCATTCCAGTGTTACTCAAGATAATGTGAAGCGATTTTTCTTTCCTAGTAATGAACTCAAATAAGAGCATGATTATTGAAAAAGAAGTAACTAACGTTTCTCAACTGGAAAAAAAAAATGATATTATTACAAAAATACAAAACTAAATTATATCATCTTTTAAGAAGAAAAAAAGACTGAAGGTTGGGATGTAAAAAGCATAAGGCTAATTACACACATGCATATGGCGTACATTCTAGTTAAGTACTGAGGAAGTTAACACCTTCGTGCCCAGTTGGTTTAGGTCATGCCATTTACATCCTGCTGTTCACAGTAATGACGATAAGAAATGGGCTTTCTGCTATCACTAAATGGCAGATACCGACCATATGGCAACAAGGCAACATGTAATTTCAAAAAAATAACAGTTATTTCAAGATTTATCATATTTGATAGCTTAAGGCATGCCATCTATTACACATTTCCTTAATCCCTTTAAATTCCTGCTCTAGTCCTGGCATTGTTACTGGCTGCATTTCAGCTGTGCAATATGAATATGAAAACGGGCAAAGAGCATGATAACAAAATCACATATCCTAGAATCTATCCTATTCTTTAGTTTGGACTGTTTCCTTCTTTAAATGACATCTATTCTTTTTATAGATAGCAGAATTCCAGAAAGAAAAACATAAAGAGGGAACAAGCTATTCATATGTATGCATTGAGACAGGCACATACAATATGACATAAAAATAATGGAATCGTGTAATGTTAAAGCTGGAAGGGATTAAAGAGTTCTTTAGACTTACTCATTTGTTTTATAGAAAAGAAACTGAGGCTGAGCTGTGTTAAGTAACTTGCCAAAGAGCACATGGCAGTATTGATAGAATGAGTCTACGGTTTAGGCCCACAGGCTTCTATTCTAGTGCTTTTTACACATCTATGTTATATGTTGATAGAACCAAAAATAATATCTCAAAAATTAATTATTATGGTTTATTGAGAAATTGTTTTAATGTGCAACAAGTAAGTAGATCCAGGACTCATGATTAAAAATAATAGATTTCTAACAAATACAATACCTATTTTGAGAAAATATTGAATGCTCCTTAAAATGATTTTATTTGTTAACTGAATAGTTGGTTGCTCTAAATAATCCACTCATCAAAATTTTTTGGTACCAATTTCATAGTTATTCCACAAATCTTCTATACACAAGTTAAAAATAGCATAGTTTGCATTTTTAGTGATGAGTGAGTGATTTCCTCTTCTGTAAAATGGGCCTACATGATTCAAAGGTCCTTTCAGCTCCAGCAGATTATGGTTCTAAAGCCTGTTCACAAAAAAGCAAATGACTCAAAACAAAAGAACTCGTCTCATTTTCTCATTTTTACAAAAACTATCTGGAGTTTTGGTCGATTTCCAGGAGGCTTTGGAAGCTGTGATCATCTGATTTCAAATTAGTTCCAGATTTAGCCTTTGCTGATTTTAAGAAGGCATCACTATGTAGTTTCGGTTAAAATTTTTTTTTTTTGTTAAAGAAAGATTTATAACTTCAAATTATACCTAGATATTTCAGAACATTGTTCTCAGGATAAATGTTCAGAAATTTCTACCTTCTATTGATAGAAACACTATCCATTGGAGTTTTCCTGCAACTCACACTTAAATGTATGAAATAGGAGGCCCTTGAGACTATTTGCATCTGTGAAGAATTTTTTGTACTTTTTGATGTGAGTAACAATGTATTTTTAAAAGCATTTAAAGTGAAACTGTGTTAATTGAAATTGCATTTGACTTTTAAAAAAAATCTCTCTATATTTTTATATTTAAACTTCACAGTTAAAACCAGTCTCAGATATCAAAGCATCAGGGGGACAGGTAATAAAAATGAGGGGACATATCCCCGGATAACGAAACTTTTAGTAATAGAGCAGACTGAAAAATTTAACATAGAAGCCTAAACTTAAAGTTAGAGCTAACTTAATTGATTTACTGAAAAGTTTTTTTGGTCTCAATTTTGATTTGATTGTAAACTACTCAAAAACTTCAAAGGAAATTAGATAAAAATTCATCATTGAATTTCAGAAAAGTCATTACTCACTCATTTTAGTTTTTATCAAGACCTTTTTAGAGCATGGTAAGACATCTGTTCCATTTATTCCAATGGACACTTGGAAATACCACTGTCAATATGTGACGAAGACTTTGGATCATAAAAATAAGAATTTTATTCTCTAATACCATTCTCTAACAAAAAGAACCAGAGCTTTTTGGAGAAATGGCTGATTCTAAGGTTGGGGCAAGTGTAAGAAGATTACAGCATCTGGTAGTCCCAAGGGAAAAAAATTGTGCTCAAAAAACAAACCCATGGGATTTGTCAAAGGGACACAGGAGCCAAACTGACTGACCTTCCAGTGGACAAAGCTGGACAATTTGAGCAACAAAGTGAATAATACAGTGTTAGATTTATAATCCAACGTACAAAGCAAAAGTCCATGAATAATACTTCTATAAATAAATCATTGACTAAATAAAGAAATGAGGCAGAGTCAAATCTCCTGTAATTGATGTAGCTGTTTTCCTTCAGGGAAGTGAATCTTAACTCCTACTCCTTACGTGTCTGCCGTGCTTATCAACTTTCCTCAGGAGGGTAGGATATGGAAAGAGTAAAAAAAAAAATGTAACTTTATAGTGAAGAAAACTGGCAAACACTATCCTGATTTGATCATCAGGTATCATACACAAATATTAGTAATCATCTCTGTATCCCACAAATATGTATAATCAATTGTGTTCCAATAATAAAAGAACAAAAACCAAACAACCCCCATCCTATGGGGAAAATAGGATAATTCAGTCAGGCTCCCTTGGCTCGGTCTGGTTGGGGGTCAAGCAGCACATTTCTTGTAAACAAGTTGTGTGGGTGAAGTTAGTGCACATGTGCACCAATGTATCTTTTTAGTTTTGTTGCTATTGTGTGTTCTTCAGTTTGTGAAGCAGAAGCTGGCCAGAGCTTGAGTCTAAAAATAGAGCATGTTTACTCTGCTGGGCTTTGCTGGTAGCAGTTGAGTTTCTCCTTTGGACTGTTTAGCTTCTAGATCTGTGTGCGCTAAATAAAGACTATTCCTTCTTCAACCAAGGCTCCAGGGACCTTTTTGCCATCACCTAGCTCATAGACCTGCGTTTGAAGGGTTCGTGAATGGGCTTGAGGGGTCTGTTAGCTCCAGACCCTAGCCCTAGCTCTACACCCCAAACCCCATAACTTTGTAGTGAAGAAGACTGGCTGGCAAACACTCTCTCATCAGGTGATCACCATTCTTGTTGATAGTAGAGAGCATGCACCCTTGAGGTGGTATAGGAAGAGTGATACTTCACCTTGTGTTCTTTCTCCCCAGAACTCATCATTTCAGCCTGAGATAAAATATGAGACAAACCATAACTACTTGAAACTGTCAAGGTCATGAAAAACATAAAAAGTAGGAAAAACTTTCACAGACCAGAGGAGCCTAAGGAGCCGTGACAAATGAGTGTAATATGTACCCCACATGGGACCTATAACATAAAAGAACTATGTGGGGGGAAATGAATAAAATCTGAATTAAGTATGGAGTTTAGTTCATAATAATGCATCAGTACTGGTTTATTAGTTGTGACAAATATGCATCACTAATATAAGATACAAACAAGAGGGGAAACTGGATGTGGAGTATCTCTGGGAACTTTCTTATTTTTATAACTTTTCTGTAAATCTAAAACTATTCTAAAATAAAGGATTTATTAAAAAAATGAATTTTCTTTTGAATTTGATTATTTTGTTGTAAAGTTTCCAAAAAGTCTGCTGCTTGTCTTGGTTGGCATTTTCTATTTCGTTAGGTCTTGTTTACAAAGACTTTTGGAATAACTAGGCAATAGAAGACTTGTATGACGGCAGTAGTTTATATGAGTATCAGAGAATTAGATTGTTTCAAATTATACTGCCCTCTGTTGCATAGCTCAAAGCACTTTAGAGAGTGGTCACTTCTTCTCCAGTGTGATAAAACTGATGAGAGTATGTTGTAAATTGTAGACTATGAAATGTATACCATCATTAGTATTACTTCAGTTACTGTCATCCTTATTCTCCAGTGCTTAATAATGTATTGGTTGCCGGAGGGAGTTTCTATAGGTTAGAAAATCCTTGTCTTCACAAAGTTAATGTAAAAAATGGTTCCATTTTTCCTCATAAAATACCACTTAATGTGATTTTAATTATATGAATGTGGCCTTAGAAAAATTAGGCATAATTATTCAATTTGGTTGGTTTCTCTGTTATTGGTCAAACCCAGAGTTTCATATGCTGAGTGATGAGAGTTAAATTTGATGAGACATTTTAATAAAGAAAGCCATAAGACTGACAATACCTTCCATATGCATGTGATCCAACCTTGGAGCACACAGACACGAGCTGATCAAGGTGAAGAAGCAGACAGTAAAGCAAACTTGAATATTTATTTTACTAAGTACATATTCTCTGAGTATGAGTAGATGATAAAACTGAGACATTTTAATAAAGAAAGCCATAAGACTGACAATACCTTCCATATGCATGTGATCCAAACTTGGAGCACACAGACACAAGCTGATCAAGGCGAAGAAGCAGACAGTAAAGCAAACTTGAATATTTATTTTACTAAGTACATATTCTCTGAGTATGAGTAGATGATAAAACGTTTTTTTATGAATTTGGACTTTAGACATCTTTTGAGACAAATCAGTGGTGGAAGTGGAAAAAAAATCAAAGCCAAACTGTAGACACAATGGTGGGACAAACTGATAGTGGTGGAAGCTGCTGCAAGCTTTCCCTGTGAATTAAGAAAAAGTTTTACTGAGATGTAATTGATATGTAACATATTGCACATATTTAAAGTGTACAGTTTAGTAATTTTTTAACATATGTATACAACCATGAAACAATAACAATCAAAACAATGAAAATATTCATCAACCAAGCTTTCCTTGTGCCCAGTTGTAAACTCTCTCTTTCCCCTCCCGACACCACCTCCATTCTTTTTTTCCCAGCTCTATTGAGGTATAATTGACAAGTAAAATTTTAGAAGTTTAAGTTGTACATCGTGATGATTTAATATAACTACCTATTGTGAAATGAGCATTACTATCAAGTTAGTTAACACATCTGTCACCTCACCTACTTATGATTTTTTTGTTTAGTAGTTTTGTATACTATCTCCATTCTTTTCTCCAGGTAATCACTGATATGGTTTTTGTTACTCTAGATTAGTTTTAGACTTTTATTCAAATAGAATCATCCAGTACTTGTTTTCTATTTTAATCAGGCCTCTTTTACACAGCATTATTATTTTGAGATTCATCTGTGTTGTAGCCTGTATTAATACTTTGTTCTTTTTTATTCCATTGTATGGATATAGCACATTTTGTGTATTCATTTGCCTGTTTATGGCCATTTGGACTGTTCTACAGTTTTTGACCATTACCAGTAGAGCTGCTATGAACATTATTATACAAGTCTTTGTAAGGACATTACCTTCTTTTCTTAAATACTTCCAGTGGAATGGCAGGATCATATGGTAGGGCACATGTTTAACTTTTTAATAAGCATCCAAACAGTTTTCCAAGGTAGTTGTACCATTCGACATTCCTACCAGCAGTGTATGAGAGTTACAGTGTCTTCACATGTGTACTAACATTTGTTTTGAAATTTAAGCATTCTTATAGATTTGTAGTGACATCTCATTGTGATTTTAATATGCTTTTCCCTAACAACTGACACCAAATGTCTTTTCATGAGTCTGCCATCAATATGTCTTCTTTTGTCAAGTATCTGTTCAAATCTTATGCACATGTTCTACATTGAGTTTGTCTTCTTATGACTGATTTTTGAGAATTCTTGATATACTCAATATGTGAAAATCAATTGTATTTCTATGAACTAACAAAGACTAACTGAAAATTAAAATTTTATAAAATACCATTTATAATAGCAACAAAAAATACAAGCCCAGATATATCAGGCATATGTTTGCAAATATTTTCTCCAGTCTGTGGCTTGTCTTTTCATTCTCCTAACAGTGTTTTTGGAAACACAGAGATTTTTAACTTTGATGAGGTCCAGCTTACTAATTTTACTATTATTGATCATGCTTTTAGTGTCATTTCTACAAAATCTTTGCCTAACTCAAGATAGGCAAAGATTTCTCCTAGAAGTTTTATACTTTTAGTTTTCACATTATAGCCTATGAACCATTTCCAGTTAATTTTTGTATATGGTAGGTGGGATGAAGTGAAGTTTACTTTTTTGCATGTGGATAAATAAGGGTACTTCAAAAAGCTTATGGAAAAATAGAATTAAAAGATAATACAAATCTTTTGAACTTCTTGAAGTACCTTTGTATAATCGTTGTAGTAACATTTATTGTAAAGACTATCCTTTCTTGTAGAGAGCACTAACATTAATAAAGCAAATGTATTTCACAGGGCCTACCTCCAAAGCCCTGTAGTTTCAGGTTTAGCCTAACTTTTAAAATTACGTATAGAAATGTTAAGCTTGCAAAAGACAGGAAACTTTCCCCAGGCTAAAGTCTCTGTTGTATGTAAAGAATTGTTACACAGCAAAATTGTTGGCTCAAGGACAGATGCCCTTGGAGCAAGTTAACCCAAAGTTACTTGATTGTTATGTAAACATATGGAGGAAATTCCTGTAGGAAAAGCCAATATTTGCTAAGAGCAAGCTTCTCTTGGTGGATTGACTTAACATTTTGCAAATTGCATTATGGAATATCACTTTGTTATTTCACTGATGTTACCAGCTTCTGTTGTTAAACTATGCTTAGCCATAACTCCACCTATGTTCCCTTTCTGTAACTTTCTGTCCTGGAGAGTAAATATTGGGAGAAGACCCCAGTCCAGTGTTATTTTTCCGAGGAGGAATGCCTCTCTCTTGAGGGTTCCTGGAAAATTAACCCCTTCTGGGCTTCTCACTGCTCAGAAGAAATGGGCTTTGAGTAATCCTTTGCATCACCATCTCCCAGGGGGAAAGAGGTGACAAAGAGAGTGCAACACTTTCTCAACTTAATTGTCTTTGTACTAAGTTACAAACCAGTTGTCTAAAACATGCGGGACTATTTCTGTAATTTATGTTCTATTCCATTGACTAATTTTTCTTTCTTGATCCCAACATCATACTGCCTTTATTACTGCAGCTTTACAATAAGATTTGAAATCAGATAGTGTTAACCCTCCAACTTTGCTCTTTTTCAAAGTTGTTTTTGCCTATTTTAGATTCTTTACATTTCTTTACACGTAAATTTTGCAATAACTTTTTCTATTGCTACAAAAAAAATGTTCTGGGATTTTGACCAAGACTGCATTTAATTTATAGGTTAATTCAGGGAGAATTGACTTCTTAACAATATTGAGTCTTCCAAGCTATTTATTCAGGTCTTTCTTGAATTTTTCCTGGCAGTGTTTTGTAGTTTTCAGTGTACAGGACTTACACATCTTTAGTCAGATCTTTTTGTTGCTATTATAAATGGTATTTTATAAAATTTTAATTTCCAGTTGATCTTTGTTAATTAATAGAAATACAGTTGATTTTCACTTGCTGATTTTGTATCCTGTAACCTTGTTAAACTCATGTATTTGTTACAGTGTGGCTAAATAATATTTCATTGTGTGTGTGTGTGTGTGTGTGTGTGTGTGTATTTCACATTATTCTTATCCATTAATCCATCAATGGACACTTAGGTTATTTCTATATCTTGGCTATTGTGAATAATGCTGCAATAAACATAGGAGTGCAGATATCTCTTTAAGATAATGGTTTTATTTCCTTTGACTATATACCCAGAATTGGGATTCTTTCTTGATCCCAACATCATACTGCCTTTATTACTGCAGCTTTACAATAAGATTTGAAATCAGATAGTGTTAACCCTCCAACTTTGCTCTTTTTCAAAGTTGTTTTTGCCTATTTTAGATTCTTTACATTTCTTTACACGTAAATTTTGCAATAACTTTTTCTATTGCTACAAAAAAAATGTTCTGGGATTTTGACCAAGACTGCATTTAATTTATAGGTTAATTCAGGGAGAATTGACTTCTTAACAATATTGAGTCTTCCAAGCTATTTATTCAGGTCTTTCTTGAATTTTTCCTGGCAGTGTTTTGTAGTTTTCAGTGTACAGGACTTACACATCTTTAGTCAGATCTTTTTGTTGCTATTATAAATGGTATTTTATAAAATTTTAATTTCCAGTTGATCTTTGTTAATTAATAGAAATACAGTTGATTTTCACTTGCTGATTTTGTATCCTGTAACCTTGTTAAACTCATGTATTTGTTACAGTGTTTTTTTTCCTAGTCCATTGGATTTTCTATAAATAATGATATTTTTCCTTCTTTCTTCCTGATGTGGATGCCTTTTACTTACTTTTATTTTTGCCTTATCACAATGGCCAGAACCTCCAGTACAATGTTCAAGAGAAGTGTTGAGACATTCTTGTCTTGTTCCTGACCTTAGGGGGAAAGCATTTGGTGTTTCACCATTAAGTATGAGGTTAGCTGTATGTTTTCATACTTTTTCTTTTTTTGGTTGAGAAAATTAATTTCTATTTTTCATTTTCTCAGAGTTTTAGCATAAATGATGTTGAATTTTGTCAAAATCTTTTTTCTTCATCTATTGATATGGTTTGTTTTTTAGCTTGATAATATGGTGAATTGCATTGTTTTATTTTTTAAAAAGAGAGCTTATTGGTCATTTATTTTTTTCTGCTTTATTAAGGTATAATTGACAAATAAAAATTGTATATATTTAAGTTGTACAAAATGACGTTTTGATATACTTATACATTGTGAAATGATTGCCACAGTCAAGCTAATTTTAACACATCCTTCACTTCACAGTTACTATTTTTTTGGGGGGGTGAGAACACATGTTTGACTCTTAGCAAATTTTAAGCATGCAATACAGTATTATTAACTATAGTCCCATGGTGTACATTAGAGCCCCAGAACTTATTTATCTTAAAACTGAAATTTTGTACCCTTTGACCAACATCTCTCCATTTCCTCCAATTCCCAGCTCCTGGTAACCACCACTATTCCACTCTCTGCTTCTGTGAGTTCAAGTTCAACTTTTTTAGATTCCATGTATAAGTGAGACCATACAGTATTTGTCTTTCTGTGTCTGACTTATTTCATTTAGCATAATGTCTTTTACATTTATCCATTTCATTGCAAATAACAGGATTTCCTTTTTTTGGCTAAATAATATTTCATTGTGTGTGTGTGTGTGTGTGTGTGTGTGTGTATTTCACATTATTCTTATCCATTAATCCATCAATGGACACTTAGGTTATTTCTATATCTTGGCTATTGTGAATAATGCTGCAATAAACATAGGAGTGCAGATATCTCTTTAAGATAATGGTTTTATTTCCTTTGACTATATACCCAGAATTGGGATTGCTGAATCATGTGATAGTTCTGTTTTAAATTTTTTGGGAACCTCCATACTCTTCCCATAATGTCTGTACCAATATACATTCTTAGAAAAAGTGTATAAGGGTTCCCTTTTCTCCACACCCTTACCAACACTTAGTATTTCTTGTCTTTTTTATAATAGCCACTTTAACAAGTGTGAAGTGATATCTTATTGTGGTTTTGATTCACATTTCCTTGATGATTAGTGATGCAAGGGCCTCACCAATAGGGCCTCTTCAGGATTTGCAGTGAGACTGAGATTGCAGGTCTGCCTATGGGGAAATGGATGGATGTGTCTTTCAGCCGGTCCCCGGGCAGGCAGGATTGCTCCCAGGCCACAGCTGAGAGGAGCTGGAACTGGGTTATAGGCTGCTAAAGGGTCTACAGCTAGGACCAAGGTCAGTGGGCCTATTACCTGAAACTAGGCTGGGTGTGACTCATCTTAGGTGTCTTGGCAGATTGTATGGTGACAGGACCAAGGCCAAATGGCACTGTAGCCAAGTCCACAAAGGGACAAGGCTGTGTCCATGTCTGCAGCTGGGACCATGGTTGGAGAGCCTGCTACCTGAGTATAGGCCTGCCTTCTCAAAACAGCTTTCCTTGGTCTTGGTCTCTACGGCATTTTCACAGTCTCCTACCTGAATCCAAAAACTTTCACAAAGGCACTTTTGTCTGTGGATGGCTGCCAAATTGTTGTTGCTGTGGGGAAATGTAAACCAGAGATCTCCTATTCCACTATCTTACTGATATCACCTGCATTGTTTGATTTTGAATAGTAAACCAACCTTATGTTCCTAGGATAAATCTTACTTGGACATAATGTATTATCCTTTTAATATAATATTACATGAGATTTGCTAAAATTTTATTTAGAATTTTCATATCTATGTTCATGAGGAATAGGAACACTGATCTGTAGTTTTCTCTTCTTGTAACGTTTTTGTCTGGCATTGGTATCAGGGAAATTCTGGCTTCGTAAGTGAGCTGGCAAATGTTCTCTTCTCTACAATTTCCTGGAAGATTTTGTGTAGAATTGGTATTATTTCTCCCTTAACTCTTGGATAGAATTCACCAGTGAGGACAAATGGGCCTGGACTCTTCTTTGTAAGGAAGTATTCAAATAATGAATTTCTTTAATGGATATAGGGCTAATCAGTTAACTATTTTTTCTTAAGTTTTTGTGATTGTGTCTGTAGAGGAATTTGTACTATTTCGTCTCAGTTGTTATATTTATTAGCATAAAGTTGTTCATAATATTGTTTTTTTAATATCTGGGGGATCTCTAGTGATGTCATCTTTCTCATTTCTGACATAATTTGTATTTTCTCTCTTTTTTCCCCGATCAGTCTGGCCAGAGTTTTATAATTTTTAGTGATCTTTTCAAAGAACCAGCTTTTGCTTTATTAATTTTCTCTAATTTTTTTTTCATTTATTTCAGCTCTGAGTTTTATTGCTTCTTCTTTCTACTTAGGTAAATTTGCTATTTTTTTCCTAGTTTCTTAAGGTGGTAGCTAAGTTCATTTTTCTGAATCCTTTTTTCTTTTCTAATATATGCATGTAGCACTATAAATTTTCTTTTAAATATGATCTAGTGCCACTCCACAAATTTTGACATGTTGCATTTTCATTTTCATTTAGTTGAAAATAGTTTTTAATATCCCTTTGATTTCTTCTTTAATAAATTTGTTATTTAGTAGTATTTATTAAGTTTTCAAGTGCTTGGGAATTTTCTGTTATTTAACTTAATTCTGTTGTGATCAGGGAACATACTTTGTAGGATGTGAATCCTTTTAAATTTATTGAGACTTGTTTGATGGTTCTATTTTGATGTGCATAGTATCTTAAGATTGCTATTTCCTTTTAATAAATTGACTCTGGTATTATTATGAAATGACCTTTATCAGTGGTTATAGTCTTTGTTCTGAAATCTCCTTTTCTGATATTTATATACACTTTATTTCTTTTTATTAGTGTTATCATGGTATATCTTTTTCATTCTTTTACTTTTAACCTATTTGAGTCTTTACATACAAAGTGCATTTATTATAAATAGCATATAGTGAGTTCTCACCTTCTTATTCAATTCAATAAGCTCTGCCTTTTGAGTGTTTAGACCATTTATATTCATGTGATTATTAATATGGCTAGGTTTAAATAAATCATCTTGCTATGTGATTTCTCCTTTTTTCCATGTTTTCTTTGGTCTTCCTTTGCTCTTCTGTCTTATTTAGAATTAATCGAATATTTTTTATGATTTCATTTATCTTTATTGGCTTATTAGCTATAACTCTTTGTTTTGTCATTTCAGGGGTTGCTTTAGGGTTTATGCTGTACATCTTTAACTTATCACCGTCAGCAGTGGTCAGTAAATTACAGCCCATGGGCCAAATCCATCCCATGGTCTATTTTAGATGAAGACCAGCTTTCTTAGGTGAAGTCAGTCAATGAGGCTGCTAGTGGTCCAACAAAATCTGTTCCCCAGTCCTTCCACAGTATTAGAATTACAGCTAGTTCATAGTTGCCCAGCTGAGGAATACAATTTTCAGCCCTCCTTGGAATCAGGTGTCCTTGGGAGGCTAAATTTTCACTCTTAGAATGTGAATACAGGGGAAGTGTGCCAATTCCAGTACCAGCCTTACCCGGGCTCTTTTCTATGCTCTTTTCCCTTCCCATTAGCTGAAATAGGAGAATGGCTTCAACTAAGCAGATGAAAATATACGCAACTATAGCAGCTCAAACATTTGTGTCTCACAACCCTTTTCATTTTGCAAATTACTGAGGACCCCAAAAGTTTTGTTTATGTAGCTTATATCCATTGATATTTATCATATTAGAAATTAAAGCCAAAAAATTTTTTAAAATTATGGTTCATTTAAAAATAACAATGATAAACCTGTTTCATTTACATTTTTTATAAAATATATATTTTTATGAAAAAGTATTTTTCAAAACATATACATGAATTGTTAAAAATAACAAATTTTATGAAAGTAACTATATTTTTAAAAAATATTAAGAAGAGTGACATTATTTTATATTTTTGCAAATCTCTTTTATGTCTGGCTTGATAGAAGGAATCTGTATTCTCATGTCTATTTGTTGTGACATGTTGTTTTGATTAAGGTATATATGTAAAGAAAATGCAGGCTCACACAAATTAGTATTTAGAAAAGGGAGGAGTGTTTTATAGTCTGTATTAGTCTGTTTCTGTTGCTTATAACAAAATATTTGACACTGGGTGAATTATGAAGGAAACGAAATTTATTGCTTACAGTTTCTGAGGCTGGGAAGTCCAAAGTCCATCTGGTGGTGACAGTGAACCAGGGATCTCAGACTGCAAGATAGTGGAAGCAGAGAGAGCAGAGAAAGACAAACTCTCCTCTTCTTTTTAAAGCCCCCATGCCTATGGCCACCATTTTTAATCCATTCACTACTGCATGGTCCTACAATCCAATCACCTCTTCAAGGCTCCACCTTTCTACTACCATAATAGGATTTCCCACCCTCTTAACAGTCACAGTGGAGGTTAAGTTTCTAATACATAAAACTCAGGAGACAATTCAAGCTTCAGTGAGTTTGGGGGAGCATAATTCAATCCACTACATAGTCTTTTCAGATAATTGTGAATATTTAATTTTTAATTATCTACCAAAGCTCAACAAATAGTATTTTATTAAAAGTTAAATTGTAGAATCTGAAACCATGTCAATCAACTTTTAATACTCTCATATTAAAATCTGTTAATTTATTTTGCACTTTGAATGGACTTTTTTCTCCCATGATATTACAAAATGGGTTTTGTAAGATAATCATTTAGAAAATATTGCTTCCTCAAGTTAGACAAATTTCTTAGTGTTGACATTCTTCATTATACAATATCAAAAAATCACTATAGTCATTAATATCACAAATGATCTCATCAGAAAAGTTTTGGGAAGCTGTTAAGATCACAGTGGTGAATACAAGTTTTATGAAATTCTAATTTTTGTTTAAAAGCTTGAATTTTATTACTGGCATCAAATGTTGTCAGTTGTTTTCCTTAAAATGACAGATTCACTTTGCAAATTTTCAAGAAAAGGTTGACAATACCAAGTACTCGTAATCATAGTTTGTCAATCATTCTTTCCATTAAAATGTCATTCCATGAAAAAAGTGGCTAGTTCATCCTGCAACTCAAATAGTCCCAGGAGTGCATGTATAAGATAAACATCGTATTTCAGTTTACAAGAAAAATGCTTATGTGTACTTCCCATTTTTTCACCCAGAATATTAAAAAGACAGGTATTTAGTGGTCAAGATTTAATAAAATCCATAATATTTACTGCTTTATTAAGAAAACCTTTATGTAAATGTGGCTTTTTAAAAACTGTCAGTGTGTGGTGGTGCAGAATACAGTGACTCCTAGTGCAGCTTTTCACCACTGCCTTTTACTACACAGTGTTACTACTGGGGAAAAGGCAAAGAATGCCTTAGTAGTAGTAATATTATCATGAGTAGTATTACTAATATTAGTATGAGTTGTTAGTGTTAGTATGAATTAGTATTAATGTTAATAATATTATTATGAAAATACCTTTGGCCACACAAACTCCCTGCAAAGGTCTTGTGATCCCTAATGGGTCTGTGGACCACGCTTTGAAAACTGTTGTCCTAGATGCTATCAGAGAAATAGACGGAAGGAAGCCAGCTTCCTGAGTGATCACATGGAGTAGAGCTGTTCATTGTCTGGGATGCTCACCTTGGACTGTTAAATGAAAGGGGAATAAATCTGTCTTAGAGTCACTGAATTATTGTTGAGTCTTGTTAATGCAGCGCAGCAGTCAAGCCATCCTTAAAATGATCCAGATGCCTTTGAGTGGAGGTCTTTATTTGGTATCCTCACTTGGAGTATTGACATTTTTGTTTTTCTTTCTAAAGCCAACTCTCCTAAAGCACTTGGAACATGTCCCAGGGATAGTATCATAGGGAAAAGCACTGAACATTATCTCTTGATGTTTTCAGCTTGACCCAGTATATCTTGATTCTCTCCTACCACAAGAGTATTTCCTGCCTATTTAGTGTGTGTAGCATCCCATGCCATGAGACATTTATTTGAGAATGTTAATCCTGATGTACCTGGGGCCTAACTTATGGTTCCAAGCTCTTCACCATTTAACAAAAAAGTCTAGGGGTTCTTTATGCAAATAAGAGTTTGTTAGACTGTCGGGCTGGATCACA
>NW_007733585.1:66596-80595 GCF_000696425.1 Galeopterus variegatus | reverse complement strand
GTTTTCAGCTTGACCCAGTATATCTTGATTCTCTCCTACCACAAGAGTATTTCCTGCCTATATAGTGTGTGTAGCATCCCATGCCATGAGACATTTATTTGAGAATGTTAATCCTGATGTACCTGGGGCCTAACTTCTGGTTCCAAGCTCTTCACCATTTAACAAAAAAAGTCTAGGGGTTCTTTATGCAAATAAGAGTTTGTTAGACTGTCGGGCTGGATCACAGACTGCTCTGCCCCATCCTGTGCAGGTCCCCAGTTGGGCAGTCTAAAGAAAAACCGAGTAGCCCCCGGCAAAGTGGACGTACTTTATTTTTAGATGCGAGCTCTATTTAGAAATGTATCTAAAAATAAATTAAGTTAGTATTTCCTGGATCATCTAGCAAAAAACATGCTTTCCAGCTCTATTGAGGTATCATTGACAAATAAAAATTTCATGTATTCAAGGGGTACAATGTGATGATTTGATATATGTGTGTTGTGAAATGATTACCACAATAAAAAAACATTATTAGTATTGAACAGGGTGAATGAGGCTTGGTGACATAGTCACATTAGCTACTGTTGGTTACAAATTATTATTCAAAAACATTAATCAAAAGTCTACTCATGAAATTAAAAAGGGCTGACAGGTCATAAGGAAAGGTATCCTTTCACTTGTGTGAACATAAATTCTATTGAGTGAGTGGATAAATTCCCTGTCTTAAAAACTAGTGGTTTGATGTGGCAACTGTTGAGCTGGCTTTTTTTCCCAAAAGCCTTTCAGGACATTCCCACCCTTTTAGTTGATGTCCTTTCTCAGTTCTCCAATTAGAACCCTGAAATCACCTCCTTTTATGATTTTTGGTTCCACTACCAACAGGATTCCTAGAATAAGAAGTCATGTCTTTGTTATAGTTAAGATCAAAGACTATTATTTTTTTCCATTGGATCTGAAAACAGTTAAAATATGTTTGGGGAAAATGCCTTGTATGTCCTTGAAGTTATCTTATCTGGTTTTGCTCTACCCTAGAAAAGTACAAAGCAGCTAAATATGAAAGTGTCCTGTTCAGTGGTAGAAGCGCAGACATTATAACACATGATTCACAGGTTCCACTGAATATTTCACAAAACTAATGCCCTGACACAAGAGACAATTGTCATTACTCCAAATGAATAGATGTAAAGCTGATGGAATACAGCTTATGCTATTAAACCATTGAAAAGAGAAGTACAATATTCAGTGAAATATTTTCAACTGATCTCTTGCAGATAGTGGTACACATCTTTAGTCATGTTTTCTTTGACAATTTACCATTCTTTTCACACTTCACATATAATTTGAAATGTCTGCCTAATGCCGTTAATAAATATTTGACATCCCAGGCTATAATAGAAAATAAAATAATTAAAAAAACTCTATATAATATTTCTAATTGGTCAAAATATATATAAGGCAATCTCACTAAACTTTATACCACACATCAAAGTAAATTTGAGGTAGATTGAGTTAAAAGCATGTGTATGTGTGTATATATATATAGCCATATGCATATATATGTGGGTGTAATTAGAAATCTGCCAAAGTATAATTGATTAAATCTCAATTCTTCTAAGGAATTAAATTTTAATTAATTTTGGAATATTAGATTAGAAAAATAAATAGATTTATTAAGAACTCAAATTCTTTTTAGCAAATATAAAAGGCAAGATATTAATATCTATATGTGATGGTTAATTCTATGTGTCAACTTGATTGGACCACTGGGTGCTCAGATGTTTGGTCAAACATTATTCTGGCTGTGTCTGTGAGGGTGTTTCTGGGTGAGATTATGTGAATCAGCGGACTGAGGTAAAGCAGACTGCCCTCCCTAATGTGAGTGGCTTTATTCAATCTTTTGAAGGCGTGAGTAGACCACCAAGGCTAACCCTTCCCTAAGTAAGAGGGCTTCCTCCTGCCTGACTACCTTCAAGCTAGGGCACTGGTTTTATCCTGCCTTTGGACTTGACCTCAAATATCAGCTCTTCCTGATCTCAAGCCTTCTCACCTTCAGACTGGAATTATACCATCAACTTTCCTGGGTCTCTAGCTTGCCCACTGCAGAACTGATGGTCTGGGAACTTGTCAGCCTCCATGATCAAGTGAGTGTATATATAATCATATCTATCTCCTATTGGTTCTGTTTCTCTACAGAACCCTGACTAAGTACATTATGTTAGGTAAAGAATTCATAGGTTACAATAGATGATGAAGTCAATGATGTGAACATTTATTTTGTATACCTGGAAATACAGTTAATCAGCAAAATTTTGGAGTAATTGACCAACAAAGAAATATCATTTTACACTTATTAAACTGGTAAAAAGGTAAAATAATTTATTGCTGTTAGTAATAATTTGTTACAATTTTTTATAATAGCAATGTAGAAAAATATATGAAAGCCAAAAGACTGCTTATATTAACTGACTTTAGTTATCCAACATATTGGAATTCCTCTTAGGGAAACAATGCTAATGAACAAAAAAGCTATTTGCATAAAGAAGATTGCAGTTTTATATATAACAATGAAACACTGGAAACAGCTTAAGACATAAATAATATAGAAATGGTTTAGGAATCTAGTAAAATAAATAAATATTATGTATCCATTAAAATAATAATTATAATGATAATTTAAAAAATACTTTTTATAACCACGCTTTTCAGGAAAGAATCTGAGGTACATGCAAACATACATACACTACTGTGAGAATAAAATAAATTAAAAATGTATGCAAGTATCAGGGGAAGTGAAAATGAAACTAGAAAAAAAGAGATCCTAGGCTACAGTTAGTATCCAACATACCTACCCTAATGTCTGTCTGCTTTATTAGAAGCGGGCCACATTTAGTTCAGCATTTCTAGCAGCTAATTTGGAAAAAAAAAAAAAAAAACAGAACAACAACAAAAAACTACTAAAAATCTCATAGAATCTGAGAGTAAAAGGGTGGTTGCCAGCAGCTGGGAAAGTGGGGAATAGGGATGGGGAGATGTTAAAAAATACAAAGTTTCAGTTATGCAGGAAGAGTAAGTTCTGTGGATCTAATGTACAGCAGGGCGACTATAGTCAATAATACTGTATTGTATACCACACACACACACACAAAGATAACTACGTGAGGTGATGTTATTTGCTTGATTATGGTAATCTCACAGTGTATACATATATCAAAGCATTGTATCATATACTTTGAATATTTGCAATTATTATTTGCCAATTATACCTTAATTTAGATAGGGAAAAACAACAAATCTATCTTAGTCCATTCTTGTTGCTGTAATAAAATACCTTAGACTGGGTAATTTATAAATAACAGACATTTATTTCTTACAGTTCTGCAGGCTGAGAAGTTCAAGATCAAGGCTTCAGCAGATTCAGTGTCTGGTGAGGGCTGCTTTCTGCTTCCAAGGTGGTGCCTTGTTACTGTGTCTTTTGGAGGGGATGAATGCTGTGTCCTCACATGGCAGAAAGGACAGGAGAGCATTAGGAGAAAAGGGACTAGGGCACTCCCTTCAACTTCACTTATAAGGTCATTAATCTTGTTCACAAGGGCTCTGGCTTCATGACTTAATCACCTGCTGAAGTTCTCACATCTTGATGCTATCATGTTGGCACTGGAAATTAAGTTTCAACATAGAAATTTTGGGGGACGCATTCACATCATAACACCTACGTTCTCTTAAAAAAGCCATAAGACCAAATAAGCTGTTAAATAGCTATTTTTAGCATAAAATTGGAGAGATGTTTTTCTAGTGAGTCTCTGCAAAGACACCATCGTGTGAACATAGTGAACAGGTTCTACATTTTAGGGGAAGGGACTCTTTCTCTTCTCTCATGTTTCCACGGAGAAAAAGGATTGTGCACTTTCCCATCCAGGAGGGAAAGCAGAAGAGCTACACTAGAAGCTTCTCTCCCACCCCCTCACTGCTCCTAAGGGGAGGGGGGGAGTGAGTCACCTCACTGAAGAATTTGAGAGAAGTGTGTATAGCTCAGCGCTTTTCTCTCTCACAGTTCCTTTGCCTGCTGGGTGTCTGAATTCAGCTCCAGAGAAAATTTCAGGGTCCAGCTCAGCCTCTACGACTGAGGAGTAAGCTGTTGTTGTCCGCCTGTGCCTGTGACTCAGCTGGTAAATCTCTTTCAATCATGGGCAAAGCCTCAGGGAGCCTATTTTGCCACAAAATCAAGTTCCTCCTCTCATCGGTTCTATCAATGAAAATTGAAATATTGATGTCCATCCATCAGACACCTCTGCATCTCTTACAATTGGTCAGGTCCTGGGTTTGAAGAGAAATGTTATTTATTGGTGTCTTAATTCATTTTGTGCTGCTACAACAGAACACCGCAGATTGGGTAATTTATAATGAACAGACATTTATTGGCTCATGATTCTCAAGGCTGGGAAATCTAAGATCGAGAGGCTGGCATGTGATGAGAGCCTTCTTGCTGTATCCTCCCATGGTGGAAGGCAGAAGGACAAGAGTGGGCAAGAAGGAGAAAACAGGGGACTGAAATTGACCTTTAAAAGGAACCTGCTCCCGTGATAGGGGCATTAATTCATTCATGAGGGCAGAACTGTCATGACCTAATCACCATTAGGTCCCACCTCCCAACATTGTTACGTTTAAATCATAGCAACTGGCCCCCAAAATTGTAACACTCTATAACACCCTTGCAGAGACACAGTAATGAGCTTTTCAGGAATATCTTTTATAATGTACATCAAAGAAAACATGATGCTGTTTGAGAAATAGAAAGGAAATCGATGTGTCTGGAGTGTAGTGACTGTCGGAGATGTCAGAGGAGGTAGGAAGATAAGTTCAGGACAGATCATGTGTGCAATGCAAAGACATGGGAAGGCTTTTGAATAAGGGACTGACATGATCAGATTTTTGTTTCAAAAGGATCTCTCTGGAGGGTCTGACTGTAGCATAAATTACAGGTGGTGACTTTAAGTCTGATAGACTGGGACTTAAGAAGTAGTTTATTGGGAGGGGATCCTAGTGTACTTCATCCCCATTGATTGGGAAGGGGAGCAGATGAAGTGAGACAGAGAAAGGAAAGAAGCCAATAGAATGTGCACTAAGGAGGAGGTTGCCACTGCAGGCAACTGGGGTTCAATCTTGATGGGGGACACTGAGACCCCATAGGACACACCTCAAATTGTCCCACCTGAGCTGTGAGGAGGCTGGAAAGTTTACTATGAACTCTCATCCCTTATAGGTTGAGGATCGCCTCTGCTATCTGCTTCTATCCCTAGCAACGTTTCCTGAGCCAAGCCAGGGGAGGAATCCCTTTTCCCCAGTTTGCTTTGGAAATGTTTTCCTCTCCTTTTAGCCCTTTTTTACTCATAAAAATCAACTTAGATCAGCTTCCTCACTAGTTTAACTGATAATACTAGTATAAATATGTTTCCATCAAATCTGAGGCTCAAATTATGACACATTCCTACTGACATGATGCTTGAAGCTAAATACATATATTAATCTGAAATCTTCCCATGCTTACTTAAAAAACAGAATCATTTACCATTTTTGAGAAATAAAATTGTTTGAAAATACAGTAATTAAAATTTCAAGTATATTACCAAATTATATTGTTTCTGTGTATAAAATGTGAAAAAGAATTCTTATTGTTTTTGGAAAAAGAGTTTGAAATTAACTTTTGTGGTTTTTGATAAACAAGTTACTTTCTCTCCATAAACTGAAAAATGAGGTATGTTTATGAGCAGAGTAACTTTTGAAAGATAGTTGCTATTAGTTCATGTACCAGGGCAAGATGCCACCTCTGGAAAGGTACGAGGAAATCTGCAATAGGGCCACACATCCTGCTCATTGTTTCGAAACAAGTTTATTTTAGGATCTAAGGATTTGTGATGGATATAATAAAGATATTATCTACAGTAAAGATAGATACTGTGGTTGAGTCCTATAAAATTTAGAGTGTTATAGAAAATGAATATCTTAGTGAGCTTGGGCTGCCATACTGGACTGGGTGGCTTACACAACAGAAGTTTATTTTCTCACAATTCTGGAGGCTGGAAGTCTGAGATCAGGGTTCCAGCAAGGTCAGGTTCTGGCGAGGACTCTTTTCTTGTTTTACAGATGGTTACCTTCTTACTGTGTTCTCACATGGCAGAAAGACTGACAGAGAGGGGGAGGGAGAGAAAGGAAAAGAGGGAGAGAGAGAGTGAGGAAGAGTGCTCTTTGGTGTCTCTCTTTATAAGGGCACTAATCTCATCATGAAATCCCCACCCTCATAACCTTATCTAAATCTAAATATTTCTTAAAGGCCCATCTCCACGTACAATCACATTTGGATCTAGGGATTTTGGGGGTTAGGGATACAATTCAGTCTATGACACTGGATCTCGAACAAGTGCATTCAGAAGAGAATCCACCCAGTAGGAAGTAGAACAATTTGGATGAAAAGACTCATGCAAAAGTAAGACCCGTTTTCTAATCCCAGTCTTGGAAAACATCACTTCTCACGCTGGTGCCTTAGTTTCCTCAATGGCAAAGTGAGAGAGTTCAAGCAGAAGATCTGTAAGGCCAGCTGTCATGCACAGAATAAGTCTACTATTTTGGAATTATCTGATATGTTTTTATAATCCGTGGTTTCTTTATTTTTAACACCTATTTGACATTTTGTTACTAAGTGAACTGCATGTAATAGGGCATGGACCTGCTCTAAACTTAATATTATGACTGCTTAGTGCATCCACAGGTCATGTGAGTATCACGTAATAAACAAGGTCCTGGGGTGTAGCCAGCCCACTAGCCTCGATGTGACATACCTTGTAATTCTAGCTCCTGAAAAACTCCTGCAATTTTTATTATGAAACAAATACACAAGCACAAAACCAGCAGTCCAGCTGTTCTTTCTTCCTCACAGTCAGCCACTTTTGTTTCTTTTAGCTGATTATTTTGGGATTTATTTCCATGTTTTAAATTTCATACTTGTATTACTACTACTTCTTGAGCTTTCAGTTTTAGACTTTATTGATTGCCTTTCTGTCATGGAAGATAAAAAATGATGTATGAACAGATATCCTTCTCATTAACCCAGTCTTCTAATTGGTTAGATCAATGTGTAGTGTTTACACTGTTATGAGTATCAATAACTAAACTATATTATAAACTATAATGACTTTTCCTTTTCTACCTAACATGCTGTTTCCTGGCAGACCTTTAAATTATTTCTATCAGAACCTTTCTACATATACTTTTCTCTCAGCTTGCAACACTTGACTTCCTACTTTCTACTTGTTTTACAAATATATTTCATTATTTTCCCCCTTTTTAACACAAAAGATATCATATTGTTAAAATGTGGTGAACTGTTGCCGTTAGAGTTTGTGCATAAACATTCATCCATTCAGCAAATATTTATTGAGTGCCTGCTATGAGGTAGTAAATCCTAGAACAACAGCAAAAAGCTGTAAATAAAATAAAGTTCCTATCTTGTATTCTAGGGAAACTCAGATACTATATGCTCCAAACTAACTGAAACAATTTCCTCTAAAGGCAATGCTTTTTGTTGTGGTTTTGCTTTTAAATGAGAAACTGATTTAATGTCACCTAATATGGAAATGTACCCTTATCTATTTTGAGCTCTTAAACATGCAAGTAAAATGCTTACCCAGCTAAGATTTATCCTTCCTTTAAGTTACCAAGGTTTTGTTTAATGAGTCATGTTCTTAAAGTTACTAAACAGAACTAGAGGGACCTAAACTAGTGCAAATCAAAGCCAAGCCAGAAACATTTGGTGCCTTATGGAGCAATTAAATATAGGAATAACCAGTTTCAATCCCAAATCCTCTTAGTGAATCACTGTCCTACATAATTAAATACTCTGTTTTTAAATTTATTTTTGAAAATAAAATAAACTTAAAAACAGAGGCTGCCAAAACTTTACTTTTACCACTGAAGATGTCCTACTTGAACTAACCCTTTTTCTATTCTGTCGTCATTGACTTTATTATTTTCCAGAAACATGCTGAAAATCGTACCCACTCGTTCATCTCCTTAGTCTATGTGGTTTACCTGCCATTTATCAAATCCTCTGCCTGTCTGTGGGTGGCCAGTAACATAGCTGGCTAGTTCAGGAAGACCTAGATCATTGACTCAAGGCATGTGACAAACAAAACGACAGCCGTATTTCACTTCCACTTCCAAAAGAAAGCAGCTCCTCATTAGCACTATTGATTCTGTAAACATGTCACTGATGGTAAATACCTTTCTGACAATATCTGCCTAATGAAACTCTGAGAGAGACGATAAGCCTGTCGTTAACCTTTGGAACAACTGATAGCAGTAGAAGCAAAATTTATCATCTACAAAAATTACTTGTCAATGTTTTATGAATCATTTATCTCAGAGATAACTCTTCAGGAAGTAGGTTTGAACCTTGAAGAGTTAAGCCTTCTGAATGTAAGCTGCTGAAGTGATGAAGTGAACAAATCACTAATCCTCATACTAGAAAAGAGGCATAAATACTTGCTATCAGAATTCAGAACTTTTTCATGAGTTCAAACTCAGGGACACAAGAGTCAATGACAAGAACAAAAACATTTCATCCTAATTGTGCAAAGAAACTCTGCCAGGAAAGCAATGAAAATGTATTTATTTAATATTATAGTGAGGAACTTTTCACAAAACCTGACATTTATGATCATCTTCAAGAATAGTCTATGGAATTTCCTCTGTTCTTTCTCTTGTTTTAGTAAAATACAAAGTAGAGAATGTCTTAAAATCTGGTTATCCAGAATTTTATGTTTACCATACCTTCCTGACAATTAAAAGGTAAGTACTGTGGAATCCACTGCAGGGTCTTGAATGCTTCTACAGCATTTCTTAAGGTTTTAAAATGTACTTAATAACCACAGCCTTCTCATTGCTTTGTAAGCCTTTATATCAGAGGCTCTCAGCCATCTGAGATTTTTAAAAGCTCCCCATTTGATTCAACATGTAGCCAGAGTTAAGGCCAAGGGTCAATATTTTTCAAAGTATGCTCTAAAAACTACCTGACTCAGAATCACCAGGGATCTTGTTACAGATGTAGATTCCTGGCTTCTACACTAAAGCTATTAAAATCTTTGGGGTTGGGTCTTGAAATCTATGTTTTTAAGAAGGTGCCTCTACTCCACTCAAGGTTACTTCCAAAGCTAAGTAGAAATGTGATAATAAATCCCAATTTTTTCCCCTTTCTTATTATCAGAAGACTTTTAATGCACAAACAATAGTCCCAGAAGCATTCCTGTGGTCTACAGGGATAGGCTTGTTATCAACATTTTTGTTTGTTTGTTTATTTATTTATATTTTCTGACCCACTACTTGCTCATGTCTTTGAGATCACAGATCAGTTAATTTCATAATTCATCAGAAGAAGATATCATTCCTACTCTTTAATTTTGGTATTAACTTGATAAGAATTCCAGAAAATTAATGCTTTGAGAAAAAAATATTTGTTTTTTTGTTTGGCTGCTGGCTGGTTCAGGGATCGGAACCTGGACCTTGGAGTTAGCAGGACCATGCTCTAACCAACTGAACTAACCAGCCAGCCCAAAAAACACTTTTTTTTTTTTAAAGGTTTGTTAGACTTTAGCAAAATAGGCAGTCCTGTGACTATTAGTTAGAATATAAATCAGTACAGCCCTTTCTTCTGGGGACATCTAGGAAGAGAGTGCTGGGCTTCTTTGGCAGGGCCTGCTGCATGCCTGTGATTCAGAACCTGGACCTTGGAGTTAGCAGGACCATGCTCTAACCAACTGAACTAACCAGCCAGCCCAAAAAACACTTTTTTTTTTAAAGGTTTGTTAGACTTTAGCAAAATAGGCAGTCCTGTGACTATTAGTTAGAATATAAATCAGTACAGCCCTTTCTTCGGGGGACATCTAGGAAGAGAGTGCTGGGCTTCTTTGGCAGGGCCTGCTGCATGCCTGTGATTNAGAACCTGGACCTTGGAGTTAGCAGGACCATGCTCTAACCAACTGAACTAACCAGCCAGCCCAAAAAACACTTTTTTTTTTAAAGGTTTGTTAGACTTTAGCAAAATAGGCAGTCCTGTGACTATTAGTTAGAATATAAATCAGTACAGCCCTTTCTTCGGGGGACATCTAGGAAGAGAGTGCTGGGCTTCTTTGGCAGGGCCTGCTGCATGCCTGTGATTCGTCTTGCTTCCCCCCACCACCCCCGATATGTTGTAGATTCTGGAAACCGTCCATCTCCAGGTTTACTTCTACCCACATGTCTGAATCAATATGAACCCAGACAAACCATCTCTACCAGTAAAAGTTAGTCTCGTTACCTACTGTTCTGTGTTCCGTGTTCACTGGCATGGCTTACACGATTACTTCTTTGTAGTATCCTTGAATGACTTTGCACATGCTACTACAAAGATAATAAGTATATCTCTGCAACCTGACGTATTTAGTTCACTAACAATTCTTTCTTTCACAGGTATACTTATAAAGAGGGCAGACATTTTTTCTTATCAGATATTTTATGTAGATTTGGGGAAAAAAGCAGTTATAAATTCAAAATACTAGCTATCACCTGTTGGTGACTACTGTATAACAGGCACTATGTCGGGCATTTCAGATATATTATTTCTAATATTCTCACAAAAACTGCCAAGTAGGTAATATCATTCTCTCTTACAAGTAAGGAAACTAAGGCTGAGAGAGTTAAGCCCAATGTCAGACAACAAGGAATGAGTAGAATCTACATTTCGATTCTGCTGTAAACCCAGTAGTTTAAAGTATTACACCCAATTCCACTTTTGCTCTATTTTAACTGACTATTATTTAACAATGCCTGGTACATACAGAACTTTGTCACTGCCAATGTGAACTTGAGCAGATTTCTCAGTCTCTGTGAGTTTAAGCTTCTTCACCTACAGAATGAGATTATTTTAGGATTAAATAAGAACACGGGTACCATGAGCCTGGCCCANACCTACAGAATGAGATTATTTTAGGATTAAATAAGAACACGGGTACCATGAGCCTGGCCCAAAGGGGTTCCTCCCTGTGATACTGTCATTGTGTGTGCCCAGTTGCAGTGCTCACCATCTCATCACTTCACAGAAAATCAGAAGTTGGGAGTAAAACTCATAGCTTCCAGTACAAAATTTAGGTTAAGTTGAGTAGGGGTTCCTCCCTGTGATACTGTCATTGTGTGTGCCCAGTTGCAGTGCTCACCATCTCATCACTTCATAGAAAATCAGAAGTTGGGAGTAAAACTCATAGCTTCCAGTACAAAATTTAGGTTAAGTTGAGAATAAAAGGTTTGGATTTCTACCATTCTGAGAAAGGAAATAATTAGGAAATAATCTCACACTAAATCCCTAATGTGAGCCCAGGCATATAGAAAGGTAGGGCTACTTCACTGTTATTTTTTTTTCTTTACCGAAAACAGTTAAACACAAATTGCTATATGAAGAAAGATGTGTTCTTTTCTTTCAGTTCTTCTAGAAAAATTCTATTATCACTTTGCCAAAACACTGTAACACCTAACAAGGCTGGAAAATGCAAACAGATGAAAATAATACCAGTCTGAAGGGGAGAAGTAAACACCTGGAGAATTTCTCACTTCAGATTTCTCTTCACATATTTTGTTGTTTAGTCAACTGTACAATTTTCAGAATCTGGAGATGTGTTTGGAGGGCAACTCAAAAGAATGTAAAAACTGAATAAACACATGTAAAAGTGCTTTGTTTTAATAAGTTATGATTAGAGCAAGCAGCCACAGTTTCATGCAATATTCATATAACACAGAAAATTAATGAGAGTTTTCTAAAGCTTCAAGAATTTTAGAATAAATGGCTTAAGGCTTGAGATCTTCCCACTGAAGTCACAGCAGGAGATGCACCCAGCCTCAGGTGCTTGTCACAAATACAGAAATAACTCTTTACTATTTCACTAGAGATTTTTTTCTGTTTGTGCACACCACCCCCATGAAAATATAATAATATTAATTCACATCTATAAAAATGACAAGTTCTATGGTTCCCTATCAGTCAGTGTATTTAGGCTCCATTTTAAAGCAGGTTTATAACAGAACCCTCAATGTTTATTTAGAAAACAATTGTATGAAGAGTTTGTGTGGATAGTGGTTAAGCAATGGACTCTTGAGCCAGGACGCTTGGGTTTAAGTCAAAGCCCTGTCACCTACTAAGTGTGTGGCTTTGGGAAGAATACTTAACCACTCTGTGCTTCTGCTTCCTCACCTGAAAAATGAGAATAAGAACCACCTACTTCATACGTGGTTATAAGGATGTAAAACATTGAGAACAGTACCACATGTGTGTCAGGACATCAAAACCAGTTTTTCTTACTATAAGCAGTTTGTCAAAGTCACCACCTAGCCATCTGGCTTTGAGTAAGTCATTTTTCTGACTTTAAGGTCAGTTGATTAGCAACCTTAATTCCATCTGTAACCTTAATTCCCCTTTGCCATGTAAGGTGGCATATTCATGGGTTCCAGGAATTAGAATACGGACATCTTTAGGGGTCCATTATTCTGCTTACACAAGCAGTTAAAACATGCTTTAAAACTGCAGATCAAGCATATGCTGGAAAACTGATGTTTTAAAATTGGGGTTCGTTAAGAAATTTTGGGAAGGCAGACCTCTACAAAGGAAAGATAATGAACTGTTGGAAGTGTGTTCATGTAGCATTGCCAAGAGTGGGTTCTTTGCTCTCAGAAGCTTGGTTTCCACAGTGACCAGCACAGTGTCATCTATTTTTCACCCTGAATCCAGCATGAGCAAACAAGTGACAGAACATGGAGCTCTCCTGGCAAATGCACCTTATCTAAAAGTCCACAGACTGAGGAGTTTGTGCATGATTCATTCACTTCCAGCTTCATCTGCATCCCACAGTGTGCTTGGCAAGATGTCGGATCGAATGGAAAGACAATATTCATGTTGGACAGTTTCCCCTGACAGACAAGTTGACTGCAAAGGGAAATGTCTGGCAAATAGAGAATACCTCAAGTTCACCTAAGGATATCAGAGTGCCTAGAACTGTGAATGAACTACAATCTGAATGCGTAGATTTGCTTCAGATGGAAGCTGGGTTTCTGAACTCCCAGTTTCCATCTTTGGTATAACTTGTGGTTAGTAGCATGGCCTTTGGAATCACACAGCCCAGGTATAAAGGCCCACTCTGTCCCTTAAGACATTTGTCATGATGGGTGTTTTACTTGATCTTTTTAGCCTCAGTTTCCACATCTGTAAAATGAGGGTAATTATTGTTACCATATGATATGATTGTACGAGAAGAGTAGGGTAATGTACTAAAATTTTAGTGCAGTGCATGGCACACTGTGAGCCCTCAATGGAAAGCAGCTCTTTTACTTTTTTTTCCTTTTAATATGTTAGACTTTATTGCCTTAAATTTTAGCTAAAATATTAGGGGAATATGAATAGTGCATGGCATACTGTGAGCCCTCAATGGAAAGCAGCTACTTTTACTTTTTTTCCCTTTTAATATGTTAGACTTTATTGCCTTAAATTTTAGCTAAAATATTAGGGGAATATGAATGTTATATCTTTTACCCATGGCAAAAGAGCAATTGAGTTTTTATTCCATTGATATACTATTTGTTAAAATATTTTATTCAGTAGCACCTTAATTGAACAAAATACTAAACCAATTAAGTGAAAGTGAAAATTTCAGTTAAATGGCTTCCAGCATCACAGAAGTGAAAATTCTCATTATTTTGCAGATTCATTATTTTCAAGCATGGATTGTTCCTGTCTTATTTCCTTGCCTCTGCCCTTCTGAATCTCTTACACTCGGATTCCACGTTGTTGGGTTTTCAGTATTCACCTCTTATTTGCTTCTTCTCATCACTCAGACTCAGAATCTGCCCAGTACAGGAATCCACTATGGTTATCTGGGTTGTCCTGGGGTTGTCTACATAATGACGGTCATGTTAAGGAGGAAAGAGGCAGCCAGAGAAGATATTTGATAGC
>NW_007733585.1:62196-66456 GCF_000696425.1 Galeopterus variegatus | reverse complement strand
TTAGTTCAGAGCTGGTGCGTTACCCTTCCAGTCAAAGGACTAGCTGTTCCTTTCAGAAACATTGCATGATGCTATGCACAAAGCATCTTGTCATGAACATGTTGGAGAAATAGAGAGCTTCAGGATCACACATATCAAAAGAGAAGCCATTCCCTAGTAGTTAATAACTAGCAGTGGGCTCTTGGCAGAGCTTTTATTACAACTGAGTTGGGGAATACCATATGTAAAGTGATCTTGAAGGAAGGTCAATTTTCGATAGTGAGAGCGAGCGTACAGCTCAAGGTAGCTTGCAAGCATACAACAATAGGAAGCTGAGGAGCAGAACCTGAATTAGGCAAGAAGAAAAATCTGTTCTGGCCAGAGCAAACCAAATCACTTAGCTACACTTGATTTCAAAGTGTAGTTTACACTATTTATATTTTCTTTATATATAGTTATGCTAAAGTTATGTGCATATGCTGTATATATAGTTCTTAAGGTGTAGGGAAAGTTCAGTCCATTTTGATGAATTTCTTTTATGGTCTTCATAGAGTCATCAGTTAAAGACTCTCCATGATCTATATATCTGGACTCTTCATAATTATTTTTATGATCATAAATTTTATCTGGACTCTCCATGATTATTTTTTGCCATGGGTAAAAGATATGACATTTCATATTCCTTTAATATTTTGGCTAGAATTTAAGGCAATAAAGTCCATCAGATTAAGACTCTTCAGATAAATATATACAGAAGGTTAAATCTCACACTTACTTTGTCTAAATTCCATTTTCTACAGGGTCAGGTGGGCTGCTCAATCACTCTGTTTGCTTTTTTCTTTTCTTTTTCTTTTTAATACTCCTTTATTTTTCCTTTGCTTTTTCCCTCTCTTTCTCAGCTGTATGCTGGGCAGTGGGTCAGAGCTGATGACCTCTGTATCTGTTTTACATATCTAGGGAAGCCTTATTTTGAAAGTTTGAAAGTCACCCTTATATGAAAGAGTTCCCCCACAGTCTCAGCTGACAAACTCCTTCACTGGTCCTGTGTTCATGGGTCCCTTGAATGTTTCTTACCTGAGTCCTGGTAATGAGAACAGGTATTCTTCTTGAAAATTAACACATTTTTGGCCATCTGTTTCCAAAGATATAACTGAGGTTTATGTATAATGCAACCCTCTTGTTGCTTCCCCTACTTAATTGCTCCCTGGTAGCACATAAATGCCACAAAGGCAGGGATCTTTCTCTCTTTTGTTCTCTGGTGCATCCCAACTGCCTAAGACAGTGCTGGGCATGGGTACATAGATATTTACCCAATGAGTTGCTATCAGTGACCTTAAGGCACAGCAAGGTTTCAGAATTGTGTGGGGAGTTTTGGGGAGTGGAATGACTGGGCAGGCTACACTACTGGTTGCTTAGAGAGTGGCCATAAAAGAGAAGTCATGCTTTGGTTGCCCTCTCCAAATATCTCATGTTATTGCTTTCATATTGCTTTTTCTAAGACCTTTACATCATAGTTTTAGCAATTATGGTTTTAACGTAGTACTTTAAACATTTTTCCATAGACATGACTTTTGAAAATACATTCATCAGAGGTGACTGCTCTCCCTCGCCTTAGCTGCACATCTGTACAGGAAAATTACTAGTGGCATTATTAGAGCAGAGTACCTAAAGACAGTATGAAATATCTATTTGTAAGGTGTTGAACATGTTATAAAATTTTTAATAATAAAATAATATAATAAAAATTGTCTAGCTAATCCTCAGCGTTTATGCTAAGTATTGATAACCCTATCTATGAAATCATCTATTAAAAATTGCAATTTTAATCTTCAATGTTTCCTTTCTTCCTCTTTCGTTTCTTCCTACTGCTTTCTGTTTGTTCTCTCCTTCCTTTCTGTAAGTATTTGCTAAGTATATCCAGTATCTGTGGTCCCGATATGTGCTGTCCTGTAGAGTAAAGTAAACTTATTCTTGTCATCAGAGCTCGAGGCCTAATGGAGGAAACATGTTTTAGACAAATGTGATTCGATATGGTCAGTTCTGTAAGGAGGAGTGAATGTCTGGGGGGCTGCGTGAGCACGGGGGAGAGTGACAAACTTAGCCTGTGGTTTAGGGAAGCTTCTCAAAGGAGAACTGAAAGATGAGTAAGATTTCTATAGGAAGTCAAGGAAGATAAGGGATTTCAATCAGAATGAACATGTCCCCGACACGGTTGCTTGTCCCCTCAGTCACCATTTTCTCTTCATTTTTGCCTGGCTATCAGACTCCTGACTTTGTTTGAATTTCTGGGGGCCGCATGCATCACTTGAGGCCTGGTGCTTCCCGGTCCCAGGGTTAACATCTTGACTAGGCTAACTTGATAGTAATAGTTCCACTGCTCTCATCATGGGAAGTGTAGAAAAGGTCCACATAATTCAATTCCTGCCCCTTAGATAGATATGAGGAAAAATTTGTTGCGGGGACTCTGGGACATCCTCTGAGAGGGTGTGATAGTCTCTTTTGGCTTTTGTATGGTGCTATGTCAGGATATGAAATTTGAAACCAAGACAGACATTTGCGACCACAGGAGACAAATTTGGGAAAAAAAGCCATGCCTCTGAGAATGAGATTGGGCATAAATTAACTAGCCCTGGAACCACTTACTGGAACTAACTTTGATTTCTTTTATTTCTGATGATAATAAATCACTTTATTTTGTAAGTGATTTGAATTATGAAGTTATCCTAGCTGATAAATAACAAAGCAAAGTCTCAGAGGCATAAGTTATCATAGCTCCACATTCTGCATACCTACGTCCAGGGCCTGGCCAATGTATCATTCTGAGCTGAACACTTTAGGGTGAATAAGCAGCAATTTTCATGAGGCTGAGAGTGGAGGAGCAGGGCCAGCTCTCATGAGCATGCGGTTATGCTTCACATTTGGTGATTATGTCTCTTTGATCTTCTTAACGTCCCCTTGCTTTTGTTTTCTTCGATCACATTGACAGTTTTGAAGAATCCAGGACTGTTGTCTTATAGAATGTGCCACAACTTGATTTGATCTGATTGATTTTTCATTATTAGATTCAGGTTAAGCATTTTGACAAGAACACTACATAAGTAATATTGTGTCATCACAGTAGCACATCAGGAGGTACATAGTATCGGTTTGTCCCATTATTGGTGGCAAACAGTTTGATCACTTGTTTAAGATGATGTCCCCAGATCTCTGCATTATAGAAGTCAGTCTTTGCCTCTAATACACAATATGTGGGGAAATACTTTCAGACTATATAAGTATCTTCTTCTTCAACAATTTACACCGATAGTTTTAGCATCCGTTGATGATCTTTGCCTTCATCAGTTTTTACACTGGTAGTTGCAATATTTCTAATTTTATTCCTTTAACTTTTATTAGCTGGCATTCTTCTACACAGAGCTTTGCCTTTCCTCATGTGCTTTGAGTACAGTAGAACTGCAGCCTCCTTTGGTCTGGATAGTATACTCTTAGGAATGCAGCCTGCGATGGCAGTAAATTATTTTTCACAGTCAGGTCACACAATTTGCTTATTCAGAGAACAAACTTTAGTCCATTTGAATATGTAGAATTTTAAATCATGCATGGTGTATTAGAGCACTGAAGTGTAAGGATTAATTCATAGGGAAGCTTGCTATTTCTTTAGCATCCTGAATCATTAGGTTTTTATGTTTTCAAAGCTCTCTGTGAACTTAAGGTATCCTCCTGGCCTTGTGTTATACTTCCTACCTGAGGTTGATCTGCATTTTGTAACTGGACTGCAGATACATGCCTAGTAATAAAAATGATCACATAATTGTAATAAAAATAAATCAAATAGTAATAAAAATGGTCAAATAATAAATGATCACATAATGATCACATATTTATGGCAATGATTGTAATATTATCCATAGCTACAGAGTCATCTACCAGTGACTTTTCCCCACATCAGCACTGTATGTTAACATGACAGGACATAAATGTTTTCATTTCATGCTAAAATTAAATGAGAATTATAAACCTTCAACACAAGAAATCAGATGATACAATATTGCAACTTCTCTGTAGAAAACCCTTGAGATACTGTTAATATTTAAGCATATTAATTAAGCAGAAAATGCACTAAATAGTTTGAAATTAGGATCATCTGGCCCACTCTTCAAAAATACAGCGCAGACTGGAGAAACTAAAAATCATTTCTTTTCAAGGACATGCTGATTGTTTTTTTTTGTTTGGTTTGGTTTGGTCCATGAAATCACGACTGATGTGATTGGTGTTTCTCTC
>NW_007733585.1:38007-62073 GCF_000696425.1 Galeopterus variegatus | reverse complement strand
AGCAGAAAATGCACTAAATAGTTTGAAATTAGGATCATCTGGCCCACTCTTCAAAAATACAGCGCAGACTGGAGAAACTAAAAATCATTTCTTTTCAAGGACATGCTGATTGTTTTTTTTTGTTTGGTTTGGTTTGGTCCATGAAATCACGACTGATGTGATTGGTGTTTCTCTCATGGGTATAATCATTCCCAAAACAAGCTTACAGAAGAAGCAGATGTGGCTTTTCTTCCATAAACACTATACAAGCCTATAGCAGTTAAACATACTCCTCAGCTGCATCTTCAGAACTGCAATTTGGCATTGCTTTTTAATTTATCAAATTGAAAAAAAACATAAGGCAAAAATTATGAGTCATTTCTCTCGTTAGTACACTGATTACACAGATTCAGCATGAACAAGACAGATGCTAATTTGTGCATAAAGCATATTCCCTTTGACGGGAAAATATACATAAGTTGTGGTTGAAAAAAGACAACAAGGGTATGGTCGAAAACCATTTTTGGATTGACGTGGAAAGTTTCCAGTGAAAGATGAGCTCTGGCTTTATCACATTAACAATTATTCCTAGATATAGAGTGTCAGTAAAGACACCCAAACAACACTCTTTCAGAGGAGCCAGGTGGCTCGGTGATTGGGGATTCTTTAACCAGTGGCAAATCCAAGTAAATCCAGAAAGGTGGGTGTGATGGAGAGAAAACAGCTTGCTCAACTGTAGTCCCAATTTCTAGTGCTGTTTCTGCTACGAAAATCCCACTGTGACCTTCGGCAGTTTCCTTAACATCTTTAGGCTTTTCTCATTTCTAAATTAGAGATATTGGGGTTATATGATGGCTTGTGTACCTTTTAGCTATAACATTTGATATATGGGTTCCATTTTTTGAGCCATGTAGAGTGAGTTTGTGATCAAAGTGTCTATGAACTGACATAAATTTGGAGTCAAATAACCCCGTGACAGGTGGTTTTTCCCCAAATCTCATTATAACCTGGAAAAGTTGGTATTAAAAGCAACTTATTTCCTGATAACCTTCAAAGTATCTGAGTGCCATAAATTCAAGACCCGGTCAGTGGAACAGGATGATGATGTCTGCCAAGAATGATGGCAAAGCTGGGTTTTAGAGGATGCGATTGAAGCTTAAAGCTGGCAGGTGGACAGGTTTCTTCTATTTAACCTGTAATACAGTTATATTCTCTTTTTCAATGCCTAGTCAAAATGCTACTTACCCTGGAAAACCTTCCCAGTCGCCCCTCCCCGTCTTGATTTCCATTCTGTTTCCATAGCACTTTGGTCGTCTATTGTAATTGTTTACTTGTTAATCCCTCCCTCTGTTCTGTGAGTTTCTTGAGCGCTCAGACACCTCTCTTTCACTTTTGGGTTCATTCTTCCTTTAACTTCTCTCACTATACTCCCACCCCTACTGCCAGACCACGTGGTCTAAATATAGTATTCAATCAATATTTATTTGTCAAATCGAATATAATATCAATTGACAAATGTGAATACACAATGACTGAGCATTAAAATCATTGAATTTGAACAGTTTCTTGATGCAAATGATCAAATTGGCCAGTGTGGAGTGTTCTGCAGATGCAATCTGAGTATTAGCCTCATTACTCAAAGCAAATGTTTCACACAAATTGTGAGAACCAACTCCTCTTTGCTGCAATTGTTATTAATTAATAATTACTGATATGTATTTCTGTCTCTCTGTTCTCATTACGATTGTAAAGGGTTAAGAACCCATTGATCTCTGGCAGACACATGGTAAGACTTACGTGACTCTGAGCTTTGTAAGTCAGGGACCGTGTCTCCTTCAGCTTTGCACGTCCAGCATCGGCATGGCATCCTGTATTAAGTACATGCTCTGCTGATGCTTTAGTGACTGGAACAATTCTGACCTATGAGCAAGATTAACATTTAGTGGGGAACTGTGTAAAGGAATTGATTTTTGGGGGGTGAATTCAAAAGAGAAGAGACGCCTAAGAAAATTGATAAGGGATTGCAGCTCTCTATGAAGCATAATATTTGTAATATTTTCATAGTAACTAATCTCTATCTAACTAGTTTCAATAATATATTGCTTTTTAATCAACTCACATCAAGGGAGTGTGAGGCCCAGTGGGATACAAAGAGAAACCTGTTAACGTTCTAGATTGAATCACATGCTTGATTATTTAAGACTTTTATCCCGTTTTCAGATATGTCTGGGATGTTGAAAAATAAGTTTATAATTCTTTTTTTCCCTCCTTTCTAGCATGTGACAGGTTCCCCCCCCCATTTAATGATTTGATAACAGTTTGTTGGGAGTTTGTTTCAGTATGTATTTTCCAGTTCATAATATTCATTCTTTAGAGTTCCCACTAGATGCTAATCAAGCAGGTGAAGAAATATCATTACTTCTCACTGCAGGAGCAAAATTAGAGAACCTCAAGCTGCCTTGGTAAAATCTCAGCAGATATTTATCACTGGAGTTGATGTTGGGCAAGGTTGGGAGTAATAAATGTTGATTAATTTCTTTTACTGTTGGAACTCCAGGTCCACAGCAGTGTGTAGGTGGGATATTCGTCTGTCCATCAGGGTTTCCATCAGGCTCCTCCTTCTCCAAAAAATGAGCATCAACTGTATTCTCCGCCTAAATATCATCTACATTACAGGAGGCTTGCCTCAGACAGAACTTGACAGGGGATCTGGGAAACCAGACACTGGTTCTGCTTGCTGTGCATTTGTCAAGGCTGAGTGTAAAGCAATGACACCTGTTGTGATTTGGAAGATATTTAGTGCATTAATTGCTCTGGGTTTCCTATTGTGTTATGTTTATAGAAAAATGTACAGAATATTATTCCCTTTATGTTCTATGTGGTAAGAATATAGAAAATATTTAAATGCTGAATATAAAGGGTTTGTAGGAAATGCTGCATGCTATGTGTTCTCTTGGACACTGTTAATTCACATTAGCATACCAAAAACCTTTGAGAAATTGTTTAACATTGCTATCCTGGAAGTTCCCAAACGATTTGATCATTCTGCATTCTCTTTTTCCTTCTTCCTTCTTCCTCCCTCTCCCTCCCACTCTTCCTCCTCTTTTTTTGGCAGAACATCTGTTATTATCTCAACATTTTAACCTCTGACGTACTGTTTGGGAAAAAATCCTCTAGATAGAATTTATTTTGAAATAAATTCAGACTAGCAGAAAACTATACACATTTGTTTAGAGTCCAAACCCTTGATGGTTGGCTCTCAATGAGTTGTTTTTTAGTGCTATGTCCTCATACAATTGATATAAAATCTACTTCCAAATTTGCTATAGGAATGTTGTTTGAGGAAATTGTCCATCCCAACTTCTTATTGTATTTTCTATGAAGTTCTACATGAAAATGTTTGTAAGAAAATTTTCTGTTAATTCACTAGAGAAACTTTATTTCTCCCAAAGAACTGATATTTCTCTCTCATAGACAATGTGTTATCTGCAATACCATTTCTAGTTATTAAAGCAACAGTAAATGTATAATCTTACTTTTAAGATGTCAGGAGACATTTTGGCTTAATTGAACAGTTCAGTGACATTCATGACTTCCCATTTGTTCAGCTCTGCCACCTTTGGTGTCAAGCTTCTTTTCAGGCTAGCCTCACTCATGTTGCATAATGGCTGCAGTAGCACTGGCAGTCAAGTCCTCATCTGATGACATCTAGAAAAATAAAACCTGCCAGTCTCTTTCAGTGCATTCTTGTTAATTTCATAGAAACATCTTCCAGGGATACCTCTCCCCTCACCCCTCCAGGTACTTCCTACCATCTCGTTGGCTAGGACCAGGTCAGGTACCCACCTAGAACAACTACTAGCATAACAACTACTAGAGGAGGGACTGAGATCACCAGGTCTCTCAGCCATTTCAGGTGGCTATCATGAATATCACAGACTGGGTGGCTAAAACAACAGAAATTTATTTTTCACAGTTCTGGATTCTGGGAAGTCCAAGATCAAGGTGCTGGCAGATCTGGTGTCTGGTGAGGGCATGCTTCCTGGTTTATAGATGGCCTTCTCCTTCTGGTATCCTCACATGGCAGAGGGCAGAGAGCAGAGAGTGAGGGCAGACTCTCCTGTCTCTTCTAATATGGGCATTAATACCATTCACGAGGACTCCCCACGACTTAATTATCTCCTGAACGCCCCACCTCCAAACACCATCATATGGGGGATTAGGCTTCAACATATGAATTTGGAAGGACATTCATTCCATAGCACCTGATTGGCTTAGATTAATCAGAATTTATCCCTGACTACATAGTTTCCTGACTAAGACAGGTTTTTTTGTTAATGAAAAAGAAAAATAGATCTTGAGCAAGAACCAACAAAGCATTAGAAATACTTTACAGGGTCTCCTTTTCATTCTACAATAGAAAGCTTAGAATTAACTTTGTAAGTCATGCGTGCTTCTTTATGGCCTTTCCATATTTGCTCTGTATTTTTTCTCTTAGGGTTGGTATCAATTTAACTTTATTTTTTTCCTGCTCATAATTTTTTCTGTACCATTTTTGGCCTGCATTTCTGATGTTCTATATCTCACATATTTTCCAAAGTGATGTAATATATGAAAATATGAAAGCTAGTACATCGGGGGCTCACCTAGGGGATAGAAGGTGATTAGGTAACTTCTGGGTTTGGACATTCAGGATTCATTGATATTCCAGCAGAATAGTTAGAACTTGTCAGTTCAGAGTGACTTTGGCCCAAGCCTTCAAAATCATGGCTGTAGTAATCAACATGGTAACACTGAATATTCTCATATAATTAATATTTCTAATTCATAGGCAAGCAGTGGTGGCACTTGCTGTCACAGGTAGAATTTAATTAGCCAACGCAAATAAATTAGGTTTCACACTTTTATCAGGATAGTGGAATTACAGAGGCTGGTCTAGAAATTTCAAGCCATCGAAGATGCCATTTGACCTCTCAAGGAAATTAACTTTTCCAACTGCTATTCTGAAAATTTCTAATTAGATTAAGCCATATCAGTATTGCCGATTTATTTATTACAATGGATGCCATGTAGGCTACTTTCCTGGAATTCTGGAAAACTCTTCAAATGTCATATTTCTTAATATACAACTGCATGAAAATGAGATGAAAGGCATTTTAGGACTGAGTGCATGTCAACTGGACTACAGGTAGAGAAAATTTACAAGGACTGATCATACAAACCCAAAAGCCTTCTTTGTTCTTGTCATACAGGACCCAATTTGTATTATATTTTCTTTTGTTCAAGAGTCTTATAATATATAGAATGTATGGTTAAAAATATTTGAAAAAAAGTTAGCCTGTGTGGTAATGGGATGTATTGAAGAGGAGAGACAATTGTTTGGAAGGCAAATGTAGACTCATTTTATACGGAAATAAATAAATAATGGGAAGACTTATGGAATAGTATAAGAGTATAGTGATACGAAGGGAAATAGTTAAATAATGCACAGGATAAGAAGTATTGTAAGAGGAGGTGAGCTCATGGAGCAAGAGCTGGCAAAAGCCGCAACTTTGCCTTTTGGATGAAGTTGCTTGGAGGCTGCAGGGGAAAAGAGGGCCTTGGTAGCCCCCAGGTCAGTAAGACCACTAATAGGGTTCCCGTGGACCCACATAGGACCAAGGAGCCACAAGAACTGAAAAAAAAGAACCACTTGGAGGCCGGTGAGTCATTGCAAGGGACCAGCACAAGGCATGTCCCATGGGAAGTGTTTGGAGCACAGGGGGTAGGGGAGACATGCCCCCCTGGGGAACACTGGGGCACAGCAAGGACAGCTGATCTGCCCCCCAGTCAGCATAGGACTACTCAGTGAAGACTGGTCAGCAATACAGATCTGCAAGGGGTGCAGTTTGCTGAAAAGACAAGAGTTTCTGAACAACCCAGGTGTACTGGATCTCACGAGACCTGGAATTTCCTATAAAGTCAGCCATTAAAATCTGAGCTGCACGAAAAGCCTTCCCCAGTGAATCAACAGTAAAACAGCAATTTAGCTCAACTACAGAGCTCAAGGGCCGGTCCCCACAGGAAGTTCCTCCATCTCAGAAGTATGCAAAGGACAACAAATTAGTTCCAGTGCAGAGTTTAAGTGTTAGGAACAGAAAATAATCCAACACAGAACTGGAGTAAAAACAAAATACCCACAGACCAGAGACAAAGTTTGATATTAACTACTAAAGTCTCTCATTACCAAAGAACACCTGTAAAACCTAGAAGGATCAGAAGTCCCCTGGGCTACCAAGCCAGTGAGCAGGGAGGGCCGGGGGCCTCAGCCAAGCCCCCTGACACTTGCAACCAGTGCCAAGGGTGGGTTGGCCAAGGGCCTTGGCCATGTACCCCTGACACCCTCAACCAGTGCAGTGGTGACCATGGAGCTACTGCAAGAAGCACCCTGGGCTCTCCTGAGCTGGGGTGGGGGGGGGGTGAGAGCTTCAGCCACACCCCCTGACATCTGTACCCAGCCCAGCAATGACCAAGCCACTGCTGGAAGCCCCGTGGTCTCCCCTGCTGGAATAAGGAGCAAGCCATGGGCCTCAATCATAGCCTCCCTCCTCCTTCTTCTTCCCACCCTGTTTTCTTCCCCCTTTCCCTCTCTCTCTCCCCACAACTGTGCACCCCTGACATCTGTACCCAGCCCAGCAATGACCAAGCCACTGCTGGAAGCCCCGTGGTCTCCCCTGCAGGAATGAGGGGGGTGCCGTAGACCTCAACCCTGCCCCTCCTCCTTCCTCCTTCTCCCACCCTATTTCCTTCCCCTTTCCCCTCTCCCCCTCCCTGCAATTGCTCCACAACATGTAAAAAAAAGTAATAAATTTAATGTAAAAAAAACTTTAATAAATAAATAAACTTTAAAAAATGTACAAAAATAAATGTAAAAAAATGTAATAAATTTAATGTAAAAAAGTTAATAAACTTAAAAAACATAA
The DNA here is from genome assembly GCF_000696425.1 of Galeopterus variegatus. Taxonomy (NCBI): domain Eukaryota; kingdom Metazoa; phylum Chordata; class Mammalia; order Dermoptera; family Cynocephalidae; genus Galeopterus; species Galeopterus variegatus. Next base: position 55,132 of record NW_007733585.1, on the reverse strand, counting down.
AAAAATAAAAAAATTAATAAATTTAATGTAAAAATATATATTAATAAATAAACTTAAAAATATTATAAGAGGGTTTTTAGGTAAAGAAATATAGTTAATTATGGGATTATATAAACTTGAGAATACTTTGGGTGCTTGGTTGCTTAAAATAAAATATATCGAATAAATATGATTATTTAAACAAAAAGTAAGAAAAACGTGTTGGAATCAGCAAGAGCCCTGGTGACACAGACATTATAAAGAGGAAGAGAAAAACGGACATTCTTGTAGCCAGAAAAGAGAGAAAGGAAATGGAGGGGGTTGTTTCTGGGAGAACAGTTAAATCTAATGTGTGATTGCCATTCAATTATTCCTATGTGACGTGTAATGTATGTTTTCCTGGTCTCCCCATGAAATAATTGGTAAAAGCTGACATTTCCCACAAATACTTTATGGAGGGCTTGCATTTTGGGAGTGTTACAAAGGCTGAGGGCTGCTCTCAGGTTGATTGAAGTGGAGCCTGGGAAGATGGAGTCTAGTGTGTCCCATTATTAAGTTTTGTTTTGTAAGTAGATTTATTTTACATTTGGATTTATTTCACTTTTAGAAGGAGATTATATCGCTTTTCTTCCCCTCGCCATTTGCAGGGATCTATAATCACTGCTAGCTCTACTCTGCTTCTGTCTCTCTGGCTCCAGCACCCACGGAAGGAGCAGATGCCCCCTCTTACCACAGAGCCAATGCTCCTTCAGAAACGAGCCTCCCATTTTTGGCCTAAGGCAAATGACCAAGGCATGGGATGTTCTGGGGAGTGAGGTGGAGTGGCAGGGCACAACTGTCCCAGCATTTCTGCAGTCTTCTAATTAACTGTCTTGATTACTTACTTTTGGATAGCACCTGCTCTTGGGTGACTTCCTGTGGACTCCAACCTTGGAGTGTGGCTTGTATCTTTGATTGTTTTGGGTCGTGTAGGTGTGTGTACATGTACAAGTGAGTGTGTTTTAAACATTGACTCCTTTCTTATTGTTATCGACTTATGACATTGTGCCAGCATGTAGAAAGCATGATAGATAAAGGGAAGATTGATGGAATCTGAGCTGGCACTGCAGTTTTTGCCTGCTGCTGTGTTTTTTCTTATTTTAGAGCTAAAATATTAAAGTTTGACTCATTGATGAGTGTTGCTAAATGTATTCCAGTTAATAAAAAATTCTCAAATAAGCTTAATGAAGAATCAATTGTCAGTGTCAAAGTAGGCCAAGTGTTGTATAACAAGTTTTGAGCATGGAATTAGAAGACCTGGGTGCAAATTTGACATACTGCTTTTCATGACTTTTTTTGTTTTTTTTTTACTGCCCTCCTCCCAGTTTCTGCCCCTTTAAATTAAAAATAATGCCATCCCCCCACTGTTGCTGAGAATAAATGAGAGCATTCCTAGTGCTTAATAAGTCCTTGATAAATGTAATTTAAATCTGTTATTGCTATTTTATCATTCTATAGTCTCCTTTCCTCTCCCCTCCCTTCTTCTCCCCTCCCCTCCCCTCTCTTCCTCTCCTTTCCTTTCCTCGCCTCTCCCTTCCTTATGGAGTCATGCACAGAATTACTTCCTTCTGGCCATGATGTGTGACAATGTCCAACCACAGGGAAGCTTATCCAAGCCTTTGATGTCCAGAGTTTTCATTGAAGCTCAATCACTTGCTGCCCATGTGGCTAATCTTTAGTCTCCAGCATAGCTTAAAGCCCCCCATCAAAAATCACATCATTAGACTTTGTTTACCAGAGGCCCAAGGCAAACAAAGACACTCCTATAAGGCAGGACATTCCACAGGCCTGGAGATCACCTCCCAATAGCAGGAGGTTAACTCTTCACTACACAATCCCAACATACTATTTCTTAGATTTTTCTAAACATTTCTAAGCTGATTCTCAATTCTCATGAGTTTGAAAGATACTATTCACTATGGAAGGTAATTGCTATCCTAGAAATTGACATTATTTTTCCTTTGAGCTTTTCACTTGGCTGAGGTCTTGAGTTGTGGATGTTCTAGGCAATTCTCAATGAGATAACTATGATGGTTGGCTCTGTCTTTTCAGAACACCCTAGATTTGGGCCAAATTTAGAGTTGGCTGGATTAATATTTAGATGAGTACCTTGAGTTCCACACGTAAAAGATCTTCTGTGAGTAACAATTCTTGGAGTCTGCCAAGATGGTATATAAGGTTGATCTTGCATGAGCAAGCTCTTTGAGAGAAACAGTTAATTTCATCTTGCTGAAGTCACTGTGTGAGTGAATTCCTTCTAAGCTTACTTAGCAGCAGCAATTTGGACATAAAGAATATTAATAATACTTTGAGGCAATTTTGTAACATAATAGGAAATCATCACTTTGGGATGCTCTGCTTTTTGAAAAAGCTTAGAGACTTGTTTCTAAAAATCATGGTGACAGCATGCAGCTGTTATTATGTGCTCAAAACAAAGGGAAATCACTCTATTTGTGTAGACATTGGAAGCGACACCTAAGCACACGATTGGGCAAGTCCTGCCCAGCTAGCTGCATGACAAAATTCATGGTGTCTCTTGTCAATAATATAGCAGGATGTCCCCAGGAGTAAAGTTCCATTAGCAAACTCTGTGAGCTGTTCCTTTGTGTTCAGGGCATATATTTTGTGCTTTGCCTCATACTTTGGAAGCTAATTGTAGCATAGGTCAATATTTTACAGATTTGCATATGCCTCTCTTTTTCTCCAGAAAAATAGTTTCCTGAGATTAAATGATGAGACTTTAAGAAGTTATATGTTTTTATTGTTCATTTTATTTCTAGCTTCAAACCCCAATGTTAAAGAGGAGCTCCAGTACCATGGCAACATGTACGGGGCACTGTCACTGTCATATCATCAGCATATCATATCCAAACTGAAAGAAACCGAAGTGTTTAAAATAATGTAGGATTTAAATGAAAGAACAACTAAATCACTAATAATGTTTTATATGCAGGAAGTAAAATGCATTAAAAAAAGAAAGTAAAATGCATAGAATTACAAAAGGAGCCAATTGATGGGAGTACAGATATAAAAATAATTGGTAATATGCACATAGTTTCTATTAAAGCATTATGTAATAAAATCTACTGTGGGTCTAGTAGCTATCTTAATTTCTATGTAGCAATGAGCATTAAACAATGTTTGCAATAATTGTAAAGTGATAAAGGTACAAATACTATTACCACTGTGCTAATAAATAAAGGAAATGTTAAATTTCAATTAGTGGTTTATGAAAAATAAACAAAAAGAGAGGCAATATTATTCCCATCCAAGTCAAAAGATGCTCCCAGAATAATCCAGTCTAAGAACCCCAGGCTTAGAAGATAACTGGGGGGGGGGGGGGGGGGGGCGGGGCGCGGGTAGAGATTGAATCTTCACTGTGGATAACATTGACCAAAGAATGATGAATGATTCTAGGTAAATTGTTTTAGAAATGCAAACTGCTCTCTTTCAACAGGTGGTCATCTAAGTGGACTTCAAGAGTGTCTTATATTTTGCAATCTCTCCCACTTCATCTCTTTTTGTTATTCTCAGTTCATTTCCTCCAAACTGATAAGCAAGTGAAGAAAAAGAAAAAAACCTAAGGCCCTTGGGGGGACTAAACGAGATTATTTTTGCCACTTTACCCACAGCCTTGGTAGTAGGGAGAGTCAGAGTGATGCACAGCTTCAAAGAAAAAAAAGCTTTCAGAAAAGGACAATAAAACAAGATGAATACCTGGAATCTGCAAAGGGGAGGAAGGAGAATTTGGCCAGTTGGTCCTGGAAGATGAACAGAGGAATGGCCTAAAGGCCCTGACAACAACTTAGAATTCAGTGATGATTCCTGAGTGCCAACAATCATGAAACATGTGACTATGAATTTTATCCATTATAAAAACAGCATGTGTGTGTGAATGTGTATGCGCGCAATTGTGTCTGTCTGTGTGTTAATACTTATTTGATCTCTCATAAAAACCTATATTGTATGTTTCGTTACTCCCATTTTAGAAGGAAACTAAGGCACAGAGATGTTAAATATTTGTCCAAGATCACACATTTAGTAAGCAGCAGAATGAGGCTTAGAACCTAAAGCTTATTTCTTAACACTTTCCCATATGACGGCTGGCTAGTTGGCTCAGCTGGTTAGAGCTTGGTATTATAACATCAAGGTCAAAGGCTTCAGATCCCCGTACTGGCCACCAAAACAAAACAAAGCAAAAAAGTTTCCCATATGGACACTCAAAGGGCCGAGGCTGACCAAGCCTGTTTTTCACCAGTTTACGTGAATCTTCCAAAATACCCTGAAATGTATTTTTCAGTCTGCTAATTTTTCACTGGCATACAAATATCTTACATGATAATGCACTTAAAACCAGGCACTTAGTATGTAAACTTTACCTAAAGTTATCAAATTGTGGATTTCTCCCTCAGCTAATATTTCACGTGCTCTTGAACTCCAAGTCTTTCCAGACCAAAGTGAGAAGACGGCTCTGCCCATCCATGGCTTCTCCAAATTGCTTGTTCAGCCTCATTCAGAGCTGGGTGCCTGAGCTAGCAATGCATGAAGCAGTTCATTAGAGAAAGGAATCGGATCTGATTATTTTTTCTAAACACTGATTGACTAAGACAGTCCATCTTGCTAACATTTGTATTGCAGTAAAGTTTAATTATGGCCAATTTTGCCATGAGGCAAACTAGACTGACATAAAACAGAGAGTGAAAATTTACAATGCAGTATAAATATCTATTCCTGATTTTCTGCTAATTGCTTTTCTATTTTATTTATGGTTTTAGGCACACACTTTTACAGGTACATAGAGTTATGTTCCCAGAATAAAAAATTCAGAAACATTCATTAAGACAAAGAAATAGATTATAAGAAATACAGCATTATCCAATATGACAACTTCTATATATGCACATTATTTCTACTCCTGTTAATGGTCAAGTCAGTCAAAAAATAGATGAACTCATGTGCCATGTGATGTGGCTGTTTTGGAACATGATTGGGGTGTGCAGATGGTAGAGCTTTTCCATCTGCGGGACTCTAGCCTAATATATTTTATCACCAGAGGGGTTTTTTTGTGTTTTTTTTTAAGCAAATGCCTGTGTTGGTTTGCTCCTTAAAGCAATTAGAGGATTATAAATACTGCTTTGGAATGAGTCAGGCTAGTCCAAGATATTTCCCATTAGTTAGAAAATAAATTTTTAGTTTGAAAAGAGGCTCTGTATGAAAAGGTGATTGGGTGGGAAGGAGGAGGTGCTGGGGGAGATATTTATATTCGGGAGCAGAAGCCCTAATTTTAATTGTGTGTCCAATATTTATTATGTTCATATTTGATAATTGCTTTTTAGGTTGGTTTCTGACCCATGCAGATTTGAACGAATGTGCTAATCAGAAGGGAAGATAAGACAAACGTGGGATGGGAAGCCTGTGCACATTAGTCTTAGGTCCAAAACCAATTTTGTTTCCCTGACCTACTTTGAGTACTAAATAATGCAGGATGCATAATAAGGAATTAAGAACACTACATTGTAAATCTGAAGTTACCAAGTCTAACTCAAATCCTGCTCTCATTTGATCACCAAGACCTCCAATAAAAATGATTTTTGGTTTGTATCAATGTAATAAGGCATTTGAGGATAGTCAGTAGGTTCAATTCATCCTTATAATTAGCATCTGGGTTTAAAACTTCAGCAATGAAAACTCTGGTTTATAGACAAAACGAGCAACTGACTACCCAGTCTTGATCAAACAGTAAGTGCACGTCTATGCTTACGTCATATAGCAACTATAGCAAGTAAGGCACTAGAATTTTTAGTGTGATTGCTAGTTAGAGTCCATCTGGTCCAAAAATACGTGTGTAACTGTATAAGAAGGTTTTTTTTTTTTTTTTTTTTTTTTTTTTTTTTTTTTAAGGGATAATGGAGAACCCTTACTATGGAAATTAACTTCATCAGGTAATTCATCAGTTAAATTAAACATAGGTAATAAATAGTTCAAATTAGGATGCCTAGGCAGATTCTATTTTTTTTTAACTTCCTGTCTCTTTCTTTGGGGATTGGTAAAAAAATATCACAAGGTCACTTTCCTGGCTTCCATTCTGATCCATTTAGTTCATTCCACAATGTCCCTGTGCTATGTCTTCTTTATTAGAACGGGGACTTCCATGTATATGGGTTTAACACCAGTTGAGATAAATTTGTGTTTTCATGGACAATCATTCTCATTTCAAACTATGTAGAATTTGTGCAAAATTTTTATATAGTGCCAGCTCTGTGCTCTTTTGTGTGTGTGTGTGCAGAATTTAACAATAATTTTCCTCTCCTTCTATGCTTTATGCACAATATCTGCAGCAAGTGCCCAATTCCTGGAAAAGGTTATTGTCTACCCTGTACATAGTATCTGCTTTTGTATGACCAGAGCTTCAAGACAAGATGTGAAGTCTTTTATGACCTTAGTTTCTGACAGGAAGACATCAACTTATAGGCTAAGGATATATTAGGAAAGAAAAGCTTTCTATGGCTTGGAATCTGGATTTTTTGGTGGTCTCCACCAAACCCATCTTTTGTCTTACACCAAGCAGCCTTGATTGTTTTGCTTAACCCATTTTCATTTCAGCTACACCCTAGATGGCGGGACAAAGATGGCATAGAAAGAAAGGTGTCACTTTCATTCTCTTTCTCTTTTATTACCCAACAAATACCAGTTTGCTCTAGAATAAAGTAAATAAATAAGATAAAAATTAAGAGAAAAATTGATGGCCTACGATCCCTTCTCCTGTCTTTATTATATCTAATAAACCACTGTTAACATTTGAGTCTGTGTCCTCCCAAACATATACATAAGTGTATATATGTTTCCAGACATATACATGTTTCTGATGCAAAATATTCAATATCCACATTTCATAAACTAACTCAAAAGTTGCATCTTTTAGGTCTTTAGCTCAAATAGATTTTCTAACTTCCTTATTCTTTTCTGATATCTCATTATGTGAGGTTGCATAAAACAAGTGTACAATTAAGTTAATGCTTATTAACCAGCTAATTGTTAGTTAAACATCCCTTTTTTGCAAAAAAAAAAGACACATTTCAAATTTTCTTTAACCTTCCTGACTTCAAATTAATACATTTGAATATATATATTGAAGGCTTACAAGTCCAGAAATAAATTAGGGACTGGGAACAAGTATTGATTCCTCTCTGTACGGTGATTCCAGTGTGCTCAGGGCTACAAAACAAATACTGAGAATGGACTGGAGGCAGTTAATGCACTCGAGAAGAGAAAAGGGACAAATGCTGGGAATTATAGAAGCCTCTGAGAAGGTTTTAAGGGCTGGAAGGAGGCTGGTAAGCCTGAGAAATGTAAACTGTGAAAAGGAGGAGAAAAATATTCCAGGCAGGGAAAACACATGAGCAGAATCATGAGTGAGAATGAGCTTGGCACGACAGACTTTTGTAAGCTGGGGATGGACAGTGGACAGTGGGAAAGGCAGCTGTGAGTGAAGTTAGATTACAGAAAAATGTAGTTATTATTAGTTGACAACATTTTGACCTAAACTCATGTTTTGCTCATTTGAATGATATGATCCTGATTTATTGTAAGCCTTGTCAAATGTAAGTCCTTACTTCCATCTTCTCTTTAACCGCAGATGCAAATTTTAAGTGCCTGCTGATGTCCCCAGAGGTTTCAAGTCAAATATGTCCCATACTGCACTCATTACATTTCCTTTGTTGAACTCCCCAAATTATCACCAGAATATCTGCTAATAAAGTAAAATTTAACTTAGACTTGTTGCAGTAAGGGAGAACGTCTGCTTGACAGGTCCTAACAGTGTCTCAGAATTAGACAGCAGAAGTGGAATATTTCCAGAATTTTGGCATCTCGTCTCAAGTGGTCGGTCAAGACGGGAGCTAATTGAGACTGCACAAAATCTCCTGAAGAAGGCCTTGATATGCAAATTTTTGTTTCGTAAGTGGGCTATTCGATCAGGGGAACAGATTCTTTAGTAAGTTTTACTGTAGGGATTTCCTGAAACAATTGGTAGAATTATTTTTTAGTTGACAGTCTTACTTTTCCCTGGAAAAGTTTTCTTAGAACAAAGAACTAAGTCATGTTGACACAGGTGGTGGTGTACAGTCTTACCTAGGTCATGTGGACACAGACGATCTGGTTCTCAGTTCCCTAAGCCAGGTCCTTCTGAGATGTTTCCTGCCTTAGTCACTGGTGACACACACCAGAGGAAAGAACTTGTCATTTCTACTTTCCTATCCTCTAATTCAGGTTCTCACCTTCAATTTATACTTTACAACTTCCAGATGCAATCTCCCAGCATTTCTTCTGTTTCCACTCCTCGCAAACAAAGGTTAGAGTTTTATTTCTGAAATAAATAACCAAATATGTAACTTCTCTCCTAAATGACTTACAATTGTTTACCAATGTGAAAGAATAAAACCTGAACTTACTACCACTGACTTCAAGACCCTCTTAGCTGGTCCCAACCTCTAAATTCTCTTCAAACTACATTTTTAATGCATGGATCATTTCCTCAACACAGCATGGAACTTTCAAACTTTTGTTCTGCTAATAACCCTTCTCCCCTTTCTTGTTCAAAGGCCAATTTTCTGGTGTCTTTTTTTTTCTGTGATGTTACTCTCTGTTTACTTCCTATTCCTCTTTCCATTCTTTTCTGCCTTCCTTCTAGCCTCCTCACTTACCAGTTGCTTTAATTAGTGACCCTGGGGTTATGTCCTTGGCTCCCCACAGTTTGTACTTTCTGTTTTCTTTTCCCAGGACCTCAGCTATTTTAATAGCTCTGCTCCCTCATACTTGATGGTTCCCCAACCCAGATCACTCTCCCTTAAGTCTCCTCTGATTTCCAGTTGCAGATTCACCTGGGCTACGCATGTCCCCCTGAGAACCTGACAAGTATCTCAGAGTCAACATGCTCCTCCTCCTCTAATCCTTGGGACACTATCAGCACCCAGGGAACAAATCTGGGTACCTCCCTCACCACTCATGGCCAGTGACTCACCTTGTCTTGCCAATTTCACTTCCTTAGAATTTCCCAGAACTTTCCCATCATCTTCATGCCTCCACAGTTGTCCTAGTTCATGCCTAATTGTTTGTAGCCTGAAGTTTTGTGACAGCCTCCTAACTGCTCTGTCTGATACCACCTTTGCCTTTTTCAAACAAAACTTCCAAAGAAATACTCGTATTTCTAAAATGCAAAGTTGTTGTCACTTACAACACTTCAGTGGTTCCTAAGAACCTACAGAATAAAGCTCAAACTCCTTAACATGTAATGTTAAACCTTCTGTAAAACCTGGTCTCACTGACTCTGTCCTGCCTTATCTGTCTTGTGTTTTGCATACCAGCAATTGTGATTTTTCACTTTTTGCCTTTGAGATTGTTTATGATGTTTTCATTGCCTGGAGCTTATGTATTCCCCAATTCTCCTGAATAGATGATTCTTTAAGATCCCACTGAGTCATCTTTCTAAGGAAATTATCTTATCTCCTCTTCCTCTTCTCTGTATTCTCATAGCACCATGACATACTAGTAAACACACTGTAATTAAGTTATTTGTTATCAGTCATCCTGGTGGATTTTTTAGGACTTGGATCGTGTCTTGATTTTTGTCTATTCCATTTAATCCTCACAAACATACAACAAAATAGGCATGGTTACTATTATTATCACTCTACAAGTGATAATTTGAAGAATTTGGCTTAATAATTTTCCCAAGGTTATGTATAGCTAGCAGGTAACAAAGTCTGAACTTGAATCCAGATCTGCTTGGATTTTAACTACCGTGTTACAGTGAGATGATGTTACAGTGATATTAGCACAGTGTCTGCACATTTTAGATGCTCAATACATGTTACCTATTACTACTAAAATACATTTTAATTATTTTTGTATTCCTAGCACAAAGCCTGTTATAGGTCATCAATAAATGTTTGTTTCTTTGAAGTGAAAGATGACTCTTGTCTTATCCTCTGAGGTGAATGAATAAATTTCTTAGAATGCTCTCCAGATATACTCTTGTCTTTAATCTGTACAGCACTAATTTGAGTTGCACTAGTGTGAGGTGTTTAAACATTTGTTCCTCATATGACCATAAACTTGAGGCCAAAGTATATATGTCATTCAGATTATTTGTCCGTATACTCTCCATGTGATCTTTGCACATAGAGGTGTTCAATAATCTTACTGGGATTAGATAATTGAAGTGTAATTTACATAATAGAGTTACATAAATCTTAAGCATACCATGAGTAATGACAAATGCATGGACCTGCCCCATTGGGATATAAAACATTTTGTCACCCCCAAAAGTCTCTTTATGCCCCTTTCCAGCCAATTCATGCTCAATCTACTGTGCAACACTATTATGGTTTTTGTCATCATAAATAAGTTTTGTCTCTTTTAGAACTTCATATAAGTAGAATCATATAGTATATGTACTTCTTTTGGTCACCTTAATGTTTTTGAAGTTTATCGATATTTTGTGTAAGTCAGTAGTTTGTACGTTTTCATTACTGAGCAGCATTTTATTTTATGAATATTCAGCAATTTGCTTATCCATCCTCTTGTTGATAAACATTTTGGTTATTTCCAGTTTGGGGCTATTATGAATATAGCTATGAACATTCTAATATAAGATTTCTTATGTACATATGTTTTTATTTCTTTGGGATAAATGTGTAGAAGAGGAAGCTATATTATTGAGCAGGCATGTTTAGTTTTATGAGAAACTGGTAGACCAATTTTCAACTTTTTTTTTTTTTTGTCTTTTTTGTGACTGGTAAGGGGATTGCAACCCACCGGCCATCTCTATATAGGATCCAAACCCGTGGCCCAAGACCAATTTTCAAATTGTCGTTCATTTTATACTCCTACCACCAACGTGAGAATTCTGTAAGCTCTGTATCCCTGCCAGCATTTCATATGCTCAGTCTTTTTAATTCTATCCATTCTAGTGGGCATTTTGGAGTATCTTATTGAGGCTTTAATTTGCATTTCCTTGTAAATAATGATGTTGAATATGTTTTAATCAGGTTATTGGGCATTTGTAAATTTTGTTTTGTAAGGGCTGTTAAAGTATTTTGTCCATTGTTTATTGGGTTGTTTATCTTTTCATCATTTAAGTGTAACTGTTCTTTATATATTCCAGACAGGTCCTTGGTTAATACATGTATTGCAGATATTTTCTCCCAAGCTGTAGCATTCTTTTTCTTTTTAGTTTTATCTTCTAATAAACAAAATTTTTATTTTGAAGTCCAATTTATGTAATTTTCCTTTTGTGATTATTGCTTTTTGGATCCTTTGTAAGAAATCTTTTTTTTAAGCTCAAATTCACAATACTTTCCTACTTTTGCTTTTTGGTTTATAGCTTTAGCCTTTATGTTTAGGTCTATGATCTACCTCACATTACTTTTTGTGTATGGATTGAAGTATTCAAAGATTATTTTTTTTCCCATATGAATATCCAGTTTTCCCAGTAGCACTGAAAGAAAAGACTTTCCTTTACTCATTGAATAACTTCGGCTCCTTGGTAAAAAATCAATTGATTTTATAAGGGTGTGTCTAATATGGACTTACCATTCTGTTTCATTGTTTGTCTAATTTTATGCCAATATTATGCTGTTTTGATTATTGTAGCTTTATCAGTAAATTAGGTAGTGATTTTGTTATTTTTCAAGTTTCTACTTTAGGCTCTTTTCATTTCCATAAAAATTTTAGGTTCAGCTTCTCAGTTTCTAGAAAAGATCCTCCTGGGATTTTTATTGTGATTTCATTAAATCTAAAGGTCAATTTGGAGAGAATTGACCTCTTAAAACAATATTGAGTATTCAAACACATGAACATGGTATAGTTTTCTATTTGTTTATGTTGTAAATTTTTCTCAGAAACGTTTTGTAGTTTTCAGTGTTGAGATCTTGCACGCATATAGTTACATTTATTTTTAAGTGTATATGTTTTTTAATTCTATTGTAAATGGTATAATTTAAAATTTTATTTTCCAGTTTCTGGTTGCTAATTATATGTAAAAATGTGGTGCATAATTTACTTACATATTTTTATGTTGATCTTATATCATATGACTGCTAAGTTCACTAAATAGTTCTAGTATATTCTTATAGGTTCCTTAAAATCATCTATATGCTATCTTGTCATCTGCAACCATAGCTTTACTTTTTTCTTTCCGAGCTATATGCCTATTTCCCCTTTTCCTGCCACTTTGAAATATCTAGTGCCTCCATGATCATATTGAACCAAAGTAGTGGAAGCAGTCACTGTTCCTTATCTTATGAGGAAAGTGTTGTGTCATTTACCATTAAGTATGATATGTACTGTAGGATTTTCATAGACGCCCTTTATTAGATTGAGGAAGTTTCTATTTATTCTTTGTTCACCCAGAGATTTTATCATGAATGGGATTTGGATTTCTGAAATGCTTTTCTTGCATTTATTGAGATTATTATATAATTTTTGGCTTTTATTCTGTTAATGTGGTAAATTACATTAATTGACTTTTGAATATTAAATCAATCTTTTATTCCTGGGATACTTTCACCAGGATATATTTGTTATATTTTGCTAGATTAAATTTGTTATTTTGTTAAGGGTTTTTGTGTCTATATTGTATGTCTAGTTGTATTTTTGTCTCTGTAATATCTTGGTCTGATTTTTAGTATCATGGTTATGCCAAACTCATAAAATGAGTTGGAAATTATTCTATTCTGTATTTTACAAAAGAGTTTTCATAAGATTAATATTATTTGTTCCTTAAACTTTTAATAGAATTCACTGGTGAAGCTGTTTGAGTCTGGAGTTCTCTTTGTTGTTGTGTATCAAATTACAAAATCAATTTTTAACATACATATGGGGCTATCCAGACTTCTTATTTCTTTTTCATTTGTGTTTCTAAGGATTATTTCTATTTCATCTAAGTTGTTGAATTTATTGGCATAATATTGTTCTGTCATTTCATATTTATCATTTTAAATTCTGCAAACTCTCTAGTTATGACCTCTTTTTTATTTCTGATACTGGTAATTTGTGTTTTATCTCTTTTTGATCAACGTAGCTAGAGGTTTTTCAATTATAGTAATCTTTCTAAAGAACAAACATTTAGTTTCATTTATTTTGTGCTATTTTTTCTTTTTTCTATTTTATTGATTTCTGCTTTTATTTTTATTATTTTCTTACATCAACTTACTGTGGGTTTACTTTGCTCTACTTGACTTCTTATAGTGGATGCTTAGATTATTAATTTAAACCTTTCTTCATTTCTGATATAAGTTTTAAGACCATAAAGTTTTCTCTGCTTTGTTAATTCCACAAATTCTGATATGCTGTCTTTTCAATATCATTCAGTTTGAAATATTGTTTCATTACCCTTGTGATTTCTTCTTTGGCACATGGGTTATAAAAGCATTTTTGCTTAATTTTCAACTATTTTGATTTTTCAGATTTATTATTATTGATTTCTAATTAAATACCATTGTTATCAGAGAACATACTTTGAATAGCTTCAATCATATAAACGTATTAAGTTTTTATGGTGTAAAATATGTTTTATTTTGGTGAATATTTCATGTACCCCTGTAAAGAATGTTGTTGGGTGTAGTGATCCATAAACGTCAATTTGGTAAAGTTGGTTGATAGGAATGGTCAAGTCTTCTACATTTGTACTGATTTTCTGTCTATTTCTTATACCAGTTACTGAGAGAAGAGCTTTGAAATCTCTGACTGTAATTGTAGATGTGTCAGTTTCTCCATTTAGTTCTTTTAGTTTGTGCTTCACTTAAAGCTCTATAATGATCTGTAATCCCAGTTAGAATTGCTATGTTTTTTTGATGGATTGACCCTGTTATAAAATATTCCTCTTTATTTTATTTTTAATAAAACCCTTATCCTAAAATCTACTTTCTCTGATAGTGATATTGTCATTCCAGCTTTCTTATGATTCGTTTTTATATCATATAACCTTTTACTTTTATCTTACCTGTGTTTTTATATTTCAAGTAAGTGGGATTGCCTTGTTTTTAATCAAGCCTAAAAATATCTGCATTTTAATTTGTGTTGGTTAATCCATCTCTATGTACTATAATTATTAATATATTTGGGTTTAGGTCTACCATCTTATTATTAGTTTTTTACTTGTCCCATATAATCTTTGTTTCATTTTTTCCATTTTTTAAACTTTGTTTTGGATTTATTTATTATTTTCTAATATTTCATTTATTTTCTCAATTGGATTTTAGCTACAACTCTTTATGTGTTTTTTAAATGTTTATTCTAGGATTTACATTAAATACCTGCAGCTTATTACAGTCTGCCTGCAAATAATATTACATACCTTCACACATAATTTTAAAACCGCATAGCATTTTCATTTACTGTCTCCTAAGCTTTGTTCTTCTGCTGTCATATTTTACTTCCATATATCTTAAGCACTCCACAGTACTTCATTATTAGTTATGCTTTAAAGAGTCAATTATCTTTTAAAGAGATTTTAAAAACAAGGAAAAAATAAATTATACTTATCCATATATTTACTATTTTTGATATTCTTTATTCCTTTGTGAAGATCTGAGTTTACACTTGGTATCATTCCCTTTCAATCTGAAGAACTTCTTTTAACATTACTTGTAGTGGAGGTGACTAATAACAAGTGATCTCAGCTTATTGGACTGAAAAATGTGTTTTTACTTGTGTTTTCTATGAGATTTTTATCTGGATATGGAATTCTAAGTTGACACTTTCCCCCAGCACTTTAAAGACATCATTTTATTGTAGTTGTTGTTTTCTGGCTTTGTTTCTAGAGAAAACTCAAAGGTCATTCTATCATTTTCTCCTATTATGTGTTTGTGTTTTTCCCCTTGGCTGCTTTAAGGATTTTCTCTTTATTTTCCATTGTCAGCAATTTGATTATGATGTGCCTTGGTGTGATTTTTGTTGTTTGTTTGCTGCTTTTGATTTGTGAGCTTCTTAGTTCTGTGTGCATATATTTCATATCAAATTTAGAAAATCCAGGACTTTGGTTTTTCAAATATTTTTGTGCCCACCTTGATTCTTCTCTTTTTCTGGGACTTGATTACATATCTCTTAGACAGAGATAACTGAGGCCCTGTTAATTTTTTAAGGCTCCTTTTTTTTCTTTTACTTTCTCTGCATTGTTTTGATGGTCTTAAAATTCACTGATCTTTTCTTAGTAGCATGCAATCTTTTATTAAGCTCATAAAGTACATTTTTCATTTAATTGTATTTATAGCTGAAGAATTTCCATTGGTTCCTGTGTATGTTTTCCATTTATTTACTGAAAGTTTCTGTCTGTTTCTTCATTATATTCATGCTTTATTTTAAACCCTTGAACAGGAATACTTACAATGCTGTTTATTAGGTCCTTTGTTAATTGAATCACCTATATAACTTCTAGTTCTATTTTTATTTACTTATTTTTCTCCTGAGCAGGGTTATGTTGTTCTGCTTCTTGGCATGTCTAGAAAGGTTTGATTGGATCCTAGGTATTGGGAATGCTGTGTTTTTGTGAAGGCTGAATTTTGTTCCCTTCCTTGAAATGCATTGAGTTTCATTATGTCAGGTTCTTAACATATTTGAAGATCAGTTTGATCCCACTGAGGGTTTTTCAAGCTTTCTTAAGACAAGCTAGAAGTAGGCTGTACACCTCAGCCTTTGTCTTTCTGAAGTCTCTTCTGAGTGTCCTGGGTGTTCAACAAAGACTCTTCACCAAAGCTGGTCAAAACTCAATGGTCTCTCCATCCTGTGCCAGTTCTGGTGGTTATCCCGGTTATGGCTCCAGGCAGTTGCTCTCTTCCCAGTAGCTGTGCCTATTTTTAATGTAGTCTCACTCTACATATGTGCAACTTCGTAATCAACCACAGATTTAATGGGAGTGTTAGGTTGATCTCTGGATCTCTTTCTCTGTGTGTCTCTCTCTTTGCCCCTGAAACTCCATGTGCCTCCACTTTTCTCCCCTCTGATCTCGGTCTCTTCATCTTAATGGGACCACCATGCTCTGCTTCACATCTGCCTCATACTCTTCAGTTTAAAAAGTGCCCTCAGGAAGCAATCTGGGTCAATTGTGGGGCTCTTCTTATTCGTTTTCTATCTGTGACAGCACTTCACCAAAATCGTGTGATCCTTGTGCAGCATCTGAAGAAATGTTTTTTATATACTTTTGTCAGTGTTCTAGTTGTGATGGCAGGAGAGATAATCCAGGATCAATTAAATCTATCATGAATGAAGTTGGAAGCCTGGTTAAAATTAGATTGAATCATAAAAAACAGTTGCTAATGTTATAAATTTACATGCTAAGTAGAAATTTGTGGTGAGTGAGTGAATCAAGGCCTTATTTATTAAAGCTTGTTTTAAGGATATATTATCATTTCTTCATTCTTGTTACTGGTATTTTTACAGTAGTTATTGTCCTGTATTCTCCTTACATAAACATTTCAACTTCCACAATATCTAATTTTTGCTCTTTTAAGTGAGCTATTCTTTAACAATAAAGCTGCTGAAGAATATTACTCATTGATGAGTAAATGGCTTTCTGTAGTATTTATTTGTGCTAAAGCTACTTCTCATTAATCATAAAAAAATAGCTTGTGCATCAAAAACTACCAGAGAGAGTAGATTTGGGGGATATTGATGGATAGCATGTATCTTGCTATGCTCATCGAGCCCACTGAGCTGTGATGAGCATCTCTCTTCATCTGGATGAATGAGCACATGGTGTGTCTCATTTGAAAACCAAAACAGCTCTCAAAAATTTATAGTAGCATGAAGCCGTAGTTTAATAATGTCCTTTTGACAATAAGCAAATCTGTAAGAAAGGGCTGGGTTGACTAAGGGAGGAACTTTGGGGAAGGTTTTTAAATGCTGATGCTACAAAGACATTGGCTCCCAGTCAGCAGGTCATTTCAACTTTTCTGCCTATCATGAAGAACTTAGCAAAAGGCAACCATAAAACCAAATATGTGGCAGAGAAGATGAACAGTCTGTAGTATTTACTCTAGACTCTGACCCTTATAGAGTATTTTATAATTGAGGCAAAAAAAAAAGAAAAAAAAAAAACCCACAAAAAAAA
>NW_007733585.1:17761-37710 GCF_000696425.1 Galeopterus variegatus | reverse complement strand
GATGAACAGTCTGTAGTATTTACTCTAGACTCTGACCCTTATAGAGTATTTTATAATTGAGGAAAAAAAAAAAAACCCACAAAAAAACCCCTTTTTGACTCTGGGGAAAAATGTAGAGTAGTAAAATTTTTGTTTCTTTGTTTGTTTTGGCAGTTGATCAGTAGGGGGATCCAAACCCTTGACCCTGGTGTTATATAACAATGTGCTCTAACCAACTTCGCTAACCAGCCAGCCCCCAGAGTAGTACAAGTTTTGAAAATATAACGTATGAAGGTGAGTTTTATGGTCTGAGGTTGCTTGGAGATTAGAAGCCTGAGGAGGGAAAGGCGTTCTTACTTTAGTGGCTTTGGAGGTTGAGTGGTGGACATTACGAAAAGGCAGCTCTGTGCTTCCAGAGCGCTCTGCATACCAGAAAACAGAGGTGGGATGTTAGAACTAGTACCACGGGCAAACTTTCTTTACACTTCAAATGTGCCTATGACCCTTTTTAACAGACTTCTGAGGAGAATAATTATTCTGATTCATTTAAACCAGAGCGAAAGTGCAATAATTCCTGGAATCCTTGGCTATACTCAGTGGTGTGCTGGTTAACCAGTTCTCCCAGGTTTTCGGGGATAGGGATGGGTGGGGGAGGAAGGCTTTATTTATACTGCTTGCTGATTTCCATGGTGAAAATATTCTACGTCCAAGTTCAAATTACCCAGTTTTAATAACCAGCTTGAACAATTGCTGGATATTTAACAGTTGGAATGGGCATGCCCACGTGGCTATACTACATTTTGCAGTGCAGGAGAGGTTGCCCTGGTTCTACTTCAGACAACAGAGTTGGGTTTGTCCTACTTTAGAATTCTGCCTCCACTTCTTGTGAAGTATGACTTTGGGAGAATAACCGTTCTGCTGTATCCAATAATCTGTGATATATTAATACTACAAAGGGTTGCTGTAAAAATTAAATGAGAGAATGATTAAGTGCCTAATACAATTCCTGAAACATAGTAAGCATTCAATAATCAGTAGCCATTATTGACTATATATAGATTTAAGATATTCTAGTGCAGTTACATGAGAGTGACTGCTTTTTAAATCTGATGATTGACAAAATAGATTGAAAAACGACTATGAATTCTGTAATTTTTAAAAAATTATTTTAATCACGGCAGGTTCTCTCTACATTTGAAAAGTTATTTGAATGTCAAATTATTTATTCTGACTACAGACAACATTTGGCTGCATGTAGATCTTTAGACATGTTTGAATAAATGGCCTCCCAAATGGTCAAAGATCCATAGTTTGGAACCACCGCGATGATGATTTTGCAGTAGAAAGTTGGATGAGAGGGATTACTCAACACCTACAGAGATGGGTAAACTAATAAATTGATAAAACCCTCTGAAGTCATTCCTACTTTTACACAAGCATTTCTCCAATCCAAACGTCCAAGCACTTTTGTGGACTTGATAATGAAATTTCAACCAACAGTAAATTGTATGTAAATTAGGTGGAACTGACTCCATTGTTGAAAGGTTAGCAGTATGTTTTTCTATAGAATAAGTGCACTTCTATTTTTCAGAGCACTATTCTTTTGAGGAGAATATCAATATATTTTGACTCATGAGGAAAATACTGATAAAAGTAGCTCACGTAGTAGTTTTCTTAGGACAGAAATGACTTTTTGTCAGAACCCTCCTAGAGCTTTAGATTATGAAGTTCTGTCAGCAATTACTATTAAATATTTTGTTCATGTAAAGTTCAACTGAAAGAATTGTCTTCGAGTATTTAACTCTAAACAGCTAATGTTTTATTCTTTTAATGATGAAAATATCATGAAAATTTTGTAAAACATATTTTAAGAGGTATGCTTGAGAATATTTCTAATGCTCTTTTTGTGTGTATGAGTGGGGTTCTTTTTTGGTAGAAATACAAGATTACTCTTTTATGCTGTTGTGCCAAACCTGTCAAAATACATGTAGCAGTGCTGTTATTCATATTTAACAAAGGGCTCTGATTATATCTGAATTCAGGCCGTTTCTAATGCTCTTTTTGTGTGTATGAGTGGGGTTCTTTTTTGGTAGAAATACAAGATTACTTTTTTATGCTGTTGTGCCAAACCTGTCAAAATACATGTAGCAGTGCTGTTATTCATATTTAACAAAGGGCTCTGATTATATCTGAATTCAAGCCAATCAGTGGTAATAAGACTGCAGCTTTAATAACTCAAAACAATATAGACAGCATTCATAAATTTCTCTAGCCTTTCTCTTTTTTAGAGCTTCCCAATTACACCATTGGAAAATCACTGAAAAATGCAAATGGATAAGAGGTTGTCAAGCAGTCATGTGAACTGGCAAGAGTAACAATGTTGGCGGTTCTGAAGTCACTGAGCATACAAAAACTGACAGAGCAAATGCTTTTTTTCTACCAGTTGACTAAATGTATATTATTGCCGCATGCTTTAAAAAAACACAGGTGAACACACACCATTCTCTGAGCTGGCCTTTTAAGCATTTTCAGCCTCATCATGGCTTGTTCACTTGCAGAAAGAAAGAATGCTATTTAATGTGGAATTAGTTATTCCATAATCAGCTGTGTTGAATCCATTATAAGGACACTTCTTTTTCAGCCAAGGAGCAAACAGTGGCCAGAATCTTCTACCAAAAATAGCCTTTGTTAGAGTCAATCCAACCTTACCCATTAGTTGAACATCATCCAAGGAGCTTCCAGGCTGTTGCCATATCTGGAAAGCCCTGATGGCTTGGTGAGCAGGTGCAGGTCCACACCTGGCTCGTTTATCGGAGTGCCTGGGCTGCTAGTGAAGTGAGTCTCATGTATAAGGGGACAAAAAGGCAAGAAAAATCATTGAGAGCCAGACAAAGATGATTCTGCAGGCTATCCATTTGCCCAGGCTCTCAGTTTATTTGCCTCTGAATTGCTTTTTTTCTGAAATGACCTGTATTATTTTCTTAGGGTTGCTATAAGAAGATGCTACAAATTGGGTGGCTTAAAACAACAGAAATTTATTCTTTCACAGTTCTGGAGTCTAAAAGTCAAGGTGTTAGCAGGGCCATGCTCCCTCTAATACCTCTAGGGGAGGATCCTTCCTTGCCTTTTTCAGCTTCTAGTTATCGCAGGTATTCCTTGGCTTGTAGCAACATAACTCCAATTTCTGTTTCTCTCTGCACATGGCCATCTTTCCTCTGTATCTGTGTCTTCATATGGTATTCTTCTCTGAGTGCATATGTCCAAATTTTTCTATTATAAAGACACTAATCATATTGGATTACGGCCCACCCTAATGATCTCATCTTAACTTGATTACGTCTGCAAAGACTCTATTTCCAAATGAGGTCACATTCACAGGTACCAGGGGTTAGGACTTCAACATGTCTTTTGGGGGAACATAATTCAACCATGTGAAGGACCCAAGGAGACAAATTACTTCTTCAGGCCCTATGCAAGAGGGTTAGGTAAATTAAAGCAATAAGCTATGAGTACTCCAGAAAGTTTGACACAAAAATAATTTAATGGAGAGTGGAGTATAATTCATTTATTCATTTAGCATTATATCTTATGGACTTCTTATGCCCCCAACATGTGCTGAACTTGCCTGTGCAGTGGTGAACAAGACAAGATGGTACCTGCCCTCATGTAGCCTGGAGTTCTGTAGGGGATTTTACAAATATTCAATTAATCATAGTGTGTTAAATCTGGTGAAGGAAGAGTTTCAAATGTTACAAGAGCATATACTGAGAGGATTTGATATAGTATGGGGAATCAAAGAAGGACTTACTGAAAAGCAAGATAATGATGGCAATGATAGTAACAATAAAAAAAAAGATGCCCTCCTCCTTATTATATGCCAACCTCCACTGTAACCCTTTGCTCATATTAACTGTCCTTATCTTTATACCTATCCCACTCCACAGAAAAGGAAACTGGAGCAATGAGAGGTTAGGTCAGTTGCTGAATATTGTACAAGATTTAAGATTTCTGCTGACATCTGTTGAGCACTTAGGGAGGTAAGAAAGGAAGTGGGAAAGAAAGCTCCCCATGGAAGCAGCAGCATGTGTGCAGGCTCTGGGGCAGGATGGTTTCTGAGGCTGCAGTGAGGGGAGAAGGAGAGAAATGGTGCAAGAAAAGTGGAACAGGCAGTCAGGGGCTAGATCCCGAGAGGCCTTGCAGGCCAGGTCAAGACATCTGCCTCTATCCTAAAAGTAATGCAAAATTCCTGATGCATTTATATGGGACAATGACTTAAAGAAATTTGTATTTTAAAAGGAATTTCTTAGTTGCAATGGGGAGAAAGGATTAGAGGAAGATAAGGGTCTCCCGGAAGGCCAACAAGCAACTTCAGGACCTGAGCTAATTTTGTGACAATGGGAATAAACAAATATGGACATATTTACGATGAAAAGGGGGTAGGATTGATTGGACAGGGCCAACACCTAGTGTACTGTCATGACCAACTGGGTGTATGGCAGTGTCACTCACTGAAATAAGGGAGTATTGGATGAAGAGCAGGTTTTGGAGGGAAGATCATGGTTTTGGTTTGGATACATTGAGTTTGAGGGCCTATGTGCCATCCAAGGTGGCCATGGGAAATACAGTTCTGCAGTTCAGAGTGTGTCAGGATACAGTATAATGTCTGAGGTCATTATAATAGTGAAAGCATTTGGAACTGTGGGAGTGGATGAGTTCGATCAGATGGAGAGAGAAGAGTGTTAAGAGTATAAGGGTTTTTGTCTGGGCTCCAAGGATCTCCCATATTTAAAGACTAGAGAAAGAAAGGGAAGCAAGATTGGAAGGGTGACAGGTAGGAGGAGATAAGTAGAAGAGTATGATGTGACAGAAGCCAAGGGAAGAGAGGATTTGAAGTAGACATGTCAAATAGTTCCTAGTAATATAACAAATGAAAAATGTTCATTAGACTTAGCAGCATAAAAGTCATTGATAACCTTATCAAAAATAATTTTAGTGATGTGGGGAGGGCAAAGAGTGTATTGAAATGAGTGGACTGGAGAAATAAGGAAGCTTAAAAGTAGGAAGTTTGTGCCTTCTTAAAGAGAACAAGCCTGGCTTTGAATGGGAGACGAAAGGACAGTATCTGAAAGTGACGTGGGATCCTGAGTGTGTGTGTGTGTGTGTGTGTGTGTGTGTGTGTGTGTGTGTGTGTTTCGAATTGAAAGTGACGTGGGATCCTGAGTGTGTGTGTGTGTGTGTGTGTGTGTGTGTGTGTGTGTGTTTCGAAGTTAGGGGATTTTAGTTTGGATAAATCATAAATACTCACAGGAAGGCTTCAGAGGAGAGAGAAAAAGACAGAAGGGCTTGGTAGTTTGAGGAGATTGTGACAGTCATTGCAGAGGATGGAAAGGGCACTGTAGAAATCCAAGTGAGACAACAGAGTGGCTCAGAGATCCTTGTCATTTTGTTCTCCAGGTGTTTCAAATATTTGGGTCGGGGCCTGGTGCATAGTGAACAGCATATTTGTTGAAAGAATGTTCTGTGAATTTGAGGTTGCAAGTTGACAGTTGCCTTAGGGCCAAAGCACAGGGACAGAGTTCCCTATTGTTTATATTTGATCATGAGTCCCTTTACATGAATTGAAGATAGTTCTTAGCAGGCTCAAAGGGATGACTGGGTTTAGGAATTTGACATGACGTGAAGAAATACAAACTTTTCTGTATGACGATCTACATCCGTAAGGAAAAATTTCACACATTTCACCCTAGTTCCCTTAGAAAGCCAGTCCATTTTCTGTAAGTCCTGCCTTCTTCAAACAATTTCTCCTTTCCTTTAAGGCATTGTTGCCAAGGACATTTCCACATGTAGGAAGCTTTTGCCAAAGGATTATCATTTCTTTCTAAGAAATGTATCCACATTAGAGAAAGATTTGCTGTGAAACGGTGGCAATTATTCTGTGTTTAGAATTAGCATGGCCTCTGGAAGAGAGAGTGGCATGTGTTCGCGTGTCTCCCTGTGCAGTCCAGACTTTACTATGTACCAAATGGCTTGAGTCAGTTTTGACAACTTTTGCCCCAGCTGATGGAGACCTGACACCTAATTTGACAATATTCCTTTCTGTCAACATTGTTGATTAAGTTTATCAACTCCACTTTCAATTCTGTGATTAATATTCTTATGCCACTACACATTCTGATGGTATTATTTAGGCTTCTCTTTTAAATGCTTATATTTTGTTTTGGAATTGATACAAGCATAATCTTTTCTTATTCTCGTTCTTGATAATGATTTAACAACTTTGGGTTCGCAGTGGAAAAATCTACTCAAAGTACTTCAGGAGCATATGATCTTGACTAATTCCTGCTTTCTTCCTGTTCCTTTGTCCAGCTTGTTTGTGTCCCTTCCTTCTGATAGCAATTGACAATCTTCCATTGACAATATGTTTACAAATTACAGCACTTTATTTTCCACATTGCATTATTAGAAAAGAACGAAAAATTTTCATATTTAAAAAAGCAGTATTGGTTCATTCTACAGAACCAGGAAATTCTCAGTAAGATGTAACATACCTTCAATGATAAAACACTCTGAGAATGACTGTTAAATATATTCAGTTATGAGAACCATGTTTCTAGCATCATAATAGATTTTATTTGGTAGTTTAGAAAAATGTTATTCATCATCCAGAATTACCAGCTTTTAAAAATTTCAGTGCAGTTTGTTTTCCCCAAGGAATGACTTGTACTCGAAATGCATTTCAGAATAGAGCCTAATATGCCATAAATGGCTTGAATGTAAGTGACTCATTACAGGCTAAGTGACAATTAATTCATTTTCATCATTCATCGATTCATTTCAACTTTGGTTAGGCAAATTAGCCACCTGAGGTGCACCTGTTTGAATGCATGTGTTAGGTCTGCATGTAAAGTAACTAAAGGAAAAAAATAACTTGTTTCTACATCCTACGAGGACAAGCAGAGTGCACACTGCACATGGTAAATGCTTGGTAAACAGTTATTAAATAAACAAAATGTTCTCAAATTCTCACTATTGCTTATTTTAAGTGAAGTGCATATCTCTACTATGTATGTACTTTTTCAGATTTACCTCTATGCTATCAAATGTCTCTGGTACTGCAACAACCCTTGCTAAAATACTCTTCCATATAGTGTCTATTGTGTATTTAGAGTCTCTTCCATAAAGTGTCTATTGTGTATTTAGAGTAGGCATTATCTTCAAGTATTTCACTTAACCAAAAGAAATTAGGACCCGTTAGCTACAGAGAAAACAACTTTATTTATTTATTTTATTTTTTTATGACCGGCAAGGGGATCGTAACCCTTGGCTTGGTGTCGCCCGCACCGCGCTCAGCCAGTGAGCGCACCGGCCATCCCTATATAGGATCCGAACCCGCGGCCTCGGCGCTCCCAGCGCCACACTCTCCAGAGTGAGCCACAGGGTTGGCCCTGGAGAAAACAACTTTAAAATTCCAGTGATTGTAGCACCAGGACCCTCTGTGACCTGGCCTCAGGTTGCTACATCTCCCAGTGGTGAGACCAGAGCAGAGGCCCTAACTCATTTTGAAAGAATATTACCTTTGTAAAAGCGTCATCAAAGCAGTTATTGCAGCCACCCTGTAAATACAGGATGCGCCCTCACCCTAAATTTGGTTCAGATGTCAATAACGATGACACCAAACACACCCACAAAATGTATGAAAGATTTGCCACTAACCTCCCAAGCAGGTCCAAAATGACCAATGAGAGCAGGAAGAGACTTGCTTGGAGTTTTTATGGCAGTTAAGTGGTGGGCTGAGGTGAGGATTTCCTCATGGTTTCAACTTTTTCCTGGTGCCAAAGGAAGGTGTGTACCTGGGCTTTCTGATCTCCTCACCCAGACTGGGGGGCAGACGGGGACGAGGGTCGTGTGAGCCTTAAAAGATGTCTAATTATGCTTCAAAAATAGAGTCAGACTCTTTATTACAGAAGCCATCATAGGAAAAATCAAAATTTCGTGGGCAAAAGCTTTGGTCTTCGTATTATTTATAATGATCTCTTTCATGGTGAGTAGGCAATCATTTCCTTTTGAGTGTTTAAGGCCTCCAATGGTTTCAACTGGCCCTGGGCCATAACTTACGTTTTCTCATTCTTCCCCACTATTCCCCTTCTTGTAACCTGCCCTCTAGCCACATGGAATTGTGAAAGTTGTCAGAATCAAAATGGAGTCACTTGTGTTAAAAAAAAAAAAAAAAAAAAAAAAAAGCCCAGACAAAAAGAGCCTGGGAAATGCCATGAAAGGGGGAATTCTCATGAATGTATGCTTGACAACTAGAGCTACCACAAAGGTCTCTGTAAAACCACAACCTTGCACAAAGGCCATCACGACATTACACAAAGAATACTTCTGAGAGCACACCTGCCCAATGACTGCCTGTTCAACCTTGGACTGGTGTCACCCTTATTACTGATCCTTGTAGCTAAGGATACTTATTTGCAAACAATTATGCAATTCTCCATCACTTTTCCTTTAAAACCTTTTGTCTTCCTTTACCTCTCTGAATACGCATTTGATTTACTATGGTACATGTCTTTCTACTGCAATGCCCTATTCCTAAATAAATATAAGTTTTAAAATTTTTGTTTATTATTTAAGTGGACCTCTCCAATTGCGCATCTTTGCTCATGCTCTTCTCTAGTCCTGGAAACTTCTTCCCACCTCATTTTTAAGGGTGAGTTTTACTCATTCTTTAAGTGTAGTTCAAAGGCTTGAACCTTTTCTGGTTCTGCCTCTTGGAAGCAATTGCAGCAGCTTTTTCTAAAGTCTCATAGCATATTATTTTTCCTCTTGTGGCACTTGTCATTGCCTAGCTAGTCTCTGAAAGCACTTGGAGACTAGAATTTAAGTGACTGATTTTGGTGTGTGTGTGGGGTGCAGCTGGAGGTTACAGGGATCAAACACTGGACCTTGGTGTTATCAGCACCATGCTCTAGCCAACTGAGCTAACCATCCAGCCCTGATTTTTATATCTTCCACACTTTGCATAGGATGTCTGCTCCCAAAGGGCAGGAATGTTGTTTTGCACACTATTGCTTCTTTATCACTTGGAACAGAGTAGATGCTTACTAGATACTTTTTTGTAAATGCATAGTAGACAAATATTTTTGAACAAATGAAAGCTGAATTAGTAAAGGCTATCTGATTCAAACTTGTATTAATTTCTTAAATTTCTTCTTTATGCATTGCCTAAATAAAAGGGAAATTCATATTTTATTGAGAGCTTGTCATTCCAACTGGTTGAGTTGGCAGTTGAACTAAGTTAAAGGAAAAATCAATACTGGACCAGGCATTCACAACTGGACATCTCTGATATGGTTACATGCCGGGACTCCCTGAGCCAGAGGCCGAAAAAACTGAGCAGGAAGAGACCCCGGTCCAGCCGGGGGTCCCTTGTGGGGCTGAGCGGGATGATGAGTGTTGCTGGCACGGCCTTTCCCCCCCAGGACCTTCCTCCCCGGGGGCCGAGAAAGAACACCACCGAGCCAGGAGAGTGGTCAAAGCCGGAACTCCGTTTATTTGCAGGGCGGCACAGCTTATATAGGGAAAAGGGGCAGGGCGGGTTTTGATATGAGAGATAAGAAAGGCTTAAAAGGATAGGGTGAGGTGGTGGGGAGGCTTTACGCGAATACGGAACTAAAGTTGCTGAATCACTGGGACCCGGAAGGGCGAGGCTGGCAGCTACGTGCCGTTGAGCGCTAGTGAAATGGTGGCCACGGAGTGCATGAAATGGCGCCCGTGCGCGTCAGGGCGCATGCGCGCAAAGTTATGCCCAACAGTTACACAACACAGAATTTAGCATTTTCAGAAAATGAAAAAGACTGATTAAAATAGGGAGTATTAACTATCCTGAAGATCATTGGGAAGGTACTTGACAAGCATAAATGTTTGGTTTTCAGAGATTTATGCTAAGTCTGTTCTTTTATCACAGCTGTAGGCAAAATTAGCAGATGCTAAGAGGCTGCCTTCCTCAGGCTGTGCACACTTTCCTTGCCTGTACAGTATTTATTGAAGGTCAACCTAAGACAAGATATAAAGTAAGAAGTGAGATCAATTACTGATCCTTGTGAACATATAACAATATCGGGTGGGTCAGTGTGAGTGAGGGAGATCCCATGAGAAAAGAAAAATCAGGAGAAAATGCTTCCAAAGACAAAGTTTTTGCCCCAGTGCACAGGCCTTACTTTTCTCCAGGTGGGTAAATGAGTATAGACCAAGCACAGTTTGGAAAGGTCTGTAGTGGGCCGGCCCGGTGGCGCACTGCTATAGTGCGCCGCTTGGGAAGCGCGGCGGCGCTCCTGCCGAGGGTTCGGATCCCACATACAGACCGGCCGCTCACTGGCTGAGCGAGGGGCGGGAGCAACACCGAGGGTTGAGATCCCGTGGCCGGTCCTGGTCCGGTATGGGCGCGACACTGAGGGTTGCAATCCGTTGCCGGTCACGAAAAAAGACAAAAAGAAAAAAAAAAAAAAAGGAAAGGTCTGTAGTATCTGAACTCGGTTATGTACTCCCCAAACGCAACATCAAAAACTCTTAGCTAAAACAGCTGATGGTTGTTAAAAAAAAATAAATAAAAATAAAAAGCCTCCTTTATTTTCTATTTCTCTGTGTCTCTTCATATTCAAGAACTTCCATGCCCTTCATTCTTAGATAAGAATGCCACAGAAAAAAGGACAAGGTGAAAAAAAGAATAGTTGATTATAGTAGAGAATAATCAGTAAGACTGGGAGGACAAGTGGGTTGATTACTGAGGAACGTGGGATAGATTGTATTTTCCACTCCTTAAGTCTGGGCTGATCTTGTGAATTGTTTTGGCTAAAGTGACATTGTGTGTATTTCAGAGCCCAGGCCTCAAAAGACCTTGTAGCTTCCACCTTGGCCTTCTTGGATGCTGCCCTGAAATTTCCATGTGAGAAGCTAATTTAGCTTACTGGAAGATGGAGAGGAGCTGAGACCCTCCAGCCCACAGCCAGCACCAACTGCCAGGCATCTGGGAAAGGCCATCCTGGACCTTTGGTTTCAGCTGAATGCTGAGACACTGTGAGTGAGCCCAGATGGAACCAGCAGAGGAACCATCCACCTAACTCCCTGACTCACGAGAAATGATAAACCACATTGTTCTCAACACTACTGCTTTGGGGTGATTTGTTACATAGCTAAAGATAACTGATGCACAGCTTGACCGTGAGTTCTATATTTATTTAGTCATCTGGCAAGTCTTAATCATTTCTTTCACTTTCGAACTCCTCATATTTTTCAAACAATACAGTTTCAGCATCTTTAACTGTTCTATGTCTGCAGTGTCATTAACTTGTTCAATTGTTCACTCAACTGCGGTGTTGCCAGAGTGTCATGCACATGTTAGAAAGTAGGAAGTTGAGTCTCTACAGGCAGGCCGATGCTAGCCCAGAGCTTTTCAAATCGATATTGGCTGACAATTAAAAGAATAAAACCATATAGGATAGATCAGCATTGCACATAGTAAAAGTAAGCATTGTTTTATTTGAATACTGATTTATTTGAATACTTATTATATGCATACTGAGACATAGTATAAATGTTTCTGTTACTGTGGGTCCTTATTTTAAAAAGTATAAAAGCCACTGGACTAGATAATTGAGACCGTCATACAGTATCCTAAAAAAACTAGGATTTTCCCTTATAGTCTGAGGTATCACTGAAGAGTTTTAGGCATGGTCAGATCTGCGTTTTAGACTAATCGTGCTGGTGGCTGTGTGGCAGAGGACCTATTTGAAGGGGGAATGACAGAAATAGGGAAAGGGGTTAGAAGTCTAGGTTGAAACAGGCATAAGCAGTGACTTTCTTTGAACAGGGCTTTACTGGGTTTGAAGAGAGTAGAGTAGACTTGAGAAGTGTATAGGAATTTAAGTCAGAAAAACTCCTGAAATCAACTGGTTATGGACATGAAGGGGAAGGAGGAATCAAGGAAGCGATTGATATTAGCAGGTCCTGACAGGTTTTGCATGGAGATAGCACTGAGGGAGTCGTCAAGGAGGATTTGCAGATTTCTATCTTGTATCGATGGTGTGGTCACCACCAGGGATAAATAATGTAGAATAAGAATCGCCTTTGTGTTGGGGGCTCTATTGATCTGGATTTGGACATGGCAAGACTGTGCTCTTTGCAGGGATTAAAATATCAGGCAGCTGAATATATGAGTCTGAAGCTGGAGAAACAGATGTGGGCATCATTGAGTGTTGATTGAAACCAAGATGGTAGATATGGACAGAGATTGTGTAAGGAGAGGACAGTGGTCCCAAGGAAAGAGCCCTCAAATTTTGGGGAAACCCTCAAATAGTTGAAGTAGAAGGAACCCACAATGATGATAGAGGAGGAAGGCCAGGACTGCAGCGTATCACAAATCAAGAGAAAGGATATTTTCAAGGAGGCTGGGTTTATAGTGTCAAATGCAACAGAGAGATCTAGGAAGATAAAGACTTAAAATTACTGTTTAGATTTGGCAATTAGTGGGTCACTTGTAGATGTGTCAGTGGAGCAGTGGGGACAGGATCCAGATGGCAGTGGGCTGAAGATTAATAGAAAGAGAAAAGACGACTATTTTAGAATGTTCGGGTGAGATTAAAAGTGAGCTCCTGTCTGGCTGTGGGGTTCAAGGAGTTGGCTGGATTTTGGGTTTGCTCTCATAAGTGGGTGATGCTCGAGAGCACTGAATGCCTGGAAGCAGTAGAGAAGGGAGAGAACGTGAACATGGAGAGTCAAGAGGGAGTGACAGGGAAAACAAGATCCATCACCCTCCAAAGGCAGAGGCCACAACCTGCTGCTTGTCACTTCCCAAACTTCCTCACAGGTGTCCCTGCTAGTCATTGCTTCTGCCTGTCATATTTCAGGCCTCCAGTGCCTCTGGCCTGGGCCTCCACCTCCTTGCTGTTTAAGGTACAGACCCTGAGATTAATGAAAACAAAACATAAGAATTGTGGCAAGTAGAAAAGAACAACAATTGTCCTTACAGCACTATGTGACAAGCTCTCTGCCCACTGTAACAGAGGGGCAGTGGCAGTGTGGTGGCAGGAACATTTAACCTTATGGGGAGGTTCAGAAAACTTCCCTGAGAATATAGCATGTGAACCGATCTTGAAAGATGAGGGGTTGTTTTGTTTTTTAGCAAAGGAGCAGGGCATCGAAGCAGGGGGAGTGGCATGTTTAAGAGGAACAGCTGATCACAATGGCCAGAAAGTAGGTGGGGTGGAGGGGCTGGGGAAAACAGGCTGGAGGGGAGGCCATGAGGGTTTTTGTTCTCCATGTCTTAGAGAGCATTATTTAAGGGTCTTTTAACAGCAAAAACACAGTATCAGAATTGTGTTTTAGTTTTTTAAAAATTATTATTAACATTAATTATGAAGGTTGAAATTTCTTTAGAAACTCACCCTAAAGACCCAGAGGTCTGGTTAAGACAAAACGGTATTAGAAGTACTCAGATCTAAAGTGACATCCCAAATCCAGTGCTTACTATTTGTGTGAATTTGGCAAGTTACATAACCTCTTTTTAGGTCTCAGTTTTTCCATCCGCAATGTAGAAATTACAGAGGGTTGTGGTGCAGAATAAATGCCACCATGACTAAAGTGCCTCAGTTTCAGCTCTCCTACCCTATCTTTGGTCATAGTCAGCCTAGATCCTTTAGCATATTTTCAGGCTTTAGCAGTATAGGAACCAGTGTTAAAGAATCATATTTCTGTATTTGAAATTTCACTTTACTGTTTATAAAAAAAGGTAGTTGATTGAGAGAAGCAAGTGGATTGATTTCATGTTTTGTTATGGAAAATTTAAAACATACACAGTATAGTATAATCAACTCCCATATACTCATCAGTCATAATTATTAATTATCAAGATTTTGCACACTTGCTTTATTGATTCCTTTCTGCACATTTTAAAACACCCAGACACCATGCACACCCCAGTCTACATCCATAATAATGTGGTGCGTTGCTACATAATTCAGATGCATTATCATACCAAACAACACCCAGTAAATATTCACATGTCTCCAATGATGATGATAGTTCAGGGTGCATCTAGAGCTATTCATATTTTAAGGACTTTTTAAATTAATGCATAGAAATTAGTGTATAAAGAAATAGTTAATTTATCACTTCGAAATGTATGTGTTGTCCATTTAGGTTGGCTTCTCATTCCAAATGTAGACTTTAGTTTGAGTTAATTATATTCACATAAAGACTCATGCT
Organism: Galeopterus variegatus; assembly: GCF_000696425.1. Taxonomy (NCBI): domain Eukaryota; kingdom Metazoa; phylum Chordata; class Mammalia; order Dermoptera; family Cynocephalidae; genus Galeopterus; species Galeopterus variegatus. Next base: position 23,472 of record NW_007733585.1, on the reverse strand, counting down.
TGATGATGACAGTTTAAACTTGGAAAATCAATACTAATGCAAAAATAGATATTGTTTGCATAAGGTAAGGCTTCAAAATGTGAACAGACCAGCTTTGCTTGTATTCTGTGTAAAAACTTATGTTTTATCTGAATTAAAAGCCATTGACACTCAATTCAATGATTAGTGTGTGTTTGTGTGTGTGTGTGTGTGTGTGTGTGTGTGTGTGTGTGTGTGTGTGTGAGAGAGAGAGAGAGAGAGAGAGACAGAGACAGAGACAGAGAGGGGAGATGTGTATACCTTCTCTCTTTTTAAGTGAAGTTACTGGAGGGCAATGGCTTTCTTCATAAATTAGACACACAATAACAAAGGAGTATTGTCAAAATTGTTTTTATGCAAGTGTAACAAATAGTCAATTCAAAAATGCCTTTATCCTTGAAACTGACCTTACCCTAGTCATGGATTGTTGGCATTTAATATTCAAACTCCCTAATTCTTTTTTGAAAGGCTGTTGCAGGAGAATTGCATGTAGAATATATAATGATTTATTTAGTCTCACAGTCTCTCATATCTAGAAACCGATGAAAAAGACAAGATTATTCTTCCATATTAATGGGAGCAATTGTCTATGAATTGATTTTACACAATTGATAGTAAAAAACTAAAAAATAACATAAATATGTGATTTTTAAAAATGTTTTTGCTATTCATACTGTTTATCCATATTGGAAGCATCCATATTTTAAGAGCTGCAAGGTAAGATGTTTGAGAGCCTTGCACTGTTTTCATGAAATTAGATTCACCCGACCAGAGTACCAAAGACTTAGAATTCATTCATTCTCCACAGTAAATTTCAGTGAGTGTATCTCAGGAAACTAATGCTCCTAAATCTGGCAGATTGCTGGGAAATAAAAGGATGATGACAGCACAGGGCTTATAGATCATTTTTTCCCATATAAGTCTAATAAAACAAAACAACAACAACAAAATAAACTGCATCTACTCATTTAAACATTTGCAGAAACTCAGCTAAACAACTGGTTATCTTTAACAAGCAATGAAAAAGATTTAATTCAGTAGCTTATTAGCTGAATTCCATCTCATTTTGCCCAAATGTTTGTATTTGTGGTTAAACAGGCAGTGAATAGGATCTGCCCTCCGGTATGGGTATGACAGCAAGATGATTGAGAAATGAAGGTCAGTCATATTCTCGTATTTGTAAGCACATATTTGGTGCCTTAGAAATACTTTTTGAACTTCTGGAGATTACGTGTAAACTGGTTTACTCTGCAGCAGTGTCCATCAGAAGGTAGCGCCACAAGGAGCCAGGCCTGTCTTTAATATGGGTGTGAGAAGGTTCTAGCTGCAAAAAGACGATAGGCCAGCTGACATCTCAATAAGGATGTCCAACAGGTGTTCTCAGATTTAACCAGTCCAGCACCCAACTCCTCTAAATCTATTACTCTTATGGTTTCCCCTACCTCAATTCCTCAGGCTGAAAACCTCTGCCTAGAGTCATTCTTGACTCCTCTCTTTCTCTTACAGCCCACTTTCCGTATGTCAGATAAGCCTGTTGGTTCTACCTTTAAATATATTCAGAATCCAGCTACTCATCTTCTGCAGCACTGCCACCCCAGTCAAGCCACCTCATTGCTCAGGTGGAGTATTGTCATGGCCGCCTAATTGGTGCCTGTCTCAATCTGGTCTCTACAGTCAGGTCTCAACAGAACACCGGGATTATATATTTTAATACACAGATTCTGTACTTGAAAGCTTCCGAAGGCTTTTCTCTCTCTCTTAAGATCCAAAGTATTATTATGACCTACAAGGTCCTACTTGACCAACATGGAGCTTACTCTGCTCCTTGTTTACCCCTCTGCAGGCTAATCTCATTCCTCTGACACACCAGGCACAATCCTGCCCCAGGGCTTTTGCACTTGCTAGTTTCTCTGCCTAATACATCTTTCCCCAGATATCCACACAGGTAGTTCTCTCTTCTCCTTCAAAGCTTTACTTAAATGTCATCTTCTTAGTGAGGCTGTCCCTGGCCTCCTCATTTGAAATTGCATCACCCGCTATGTTCACTGTTCCTCTTCCCAGCTGTCTTTGCTTCAGTAGCATTTATTACCACCTGAAGGATGATATATTTTACTTATTTACTTTTTATTGTCTGCCTCCTCAGCTAGTGTATAAACTTCCCGAGGGCAGAGAATTTTTTGTTTGCTTTATGGCTGTATCCCTTGTTTTAAAAGAGTACTTGACCCATAGCAGGTGATAAATATGTGTTGAATAAGTGAAAAAATGTAGCCATAGACTATTTAGTACAATTTTGTGTTATATGTGTTTTAAAAACATGCTACCATACTGTATATATAAATCCTTCTGTGTTGATACATATCTCACCGCATTATTTGGAATTGCAGTATATCTTATATGGATATAGCTCACTTATTGAGACCTTTAAATCATTTCTAAATTTTTATAAATACAGTGTAGCCCACCTCCTTGGGCATATATTTCTCTCGGGTAGTGTATTTCTCTTTCAACTTTGCTAAACTGGAACTATGCCTCCCAGAATTCCCTTTCCTACATAGTTTCTACATAGTGTGGGTTTTAAACGACGTCGTGTGTGAGATTTGGAAGGTGGAAGTTGGCAAGAGCTGTCTTTTCTTTATGCTTGGAAGAGCAGTGCTAGGTGCCAGGCACTGTTGTAGCTCATGCACATACTTATCTGCTGGCTCATTCGACCAGCACTGGGCAGGAGTTGGGCCACAGCTAGGCCAGCCCCAGGTGAATGTCTGGCTTTAGCTTCTCCTACTCCCGGGCAAGGTGCATCTTTAGCTCCATGATAGTATGGGCCAGCTTCTCCTGTAGGACACCCCAATCATCTAAGTGATAGGTTTGGTGGTGATGAGAGACTAATGATGGTTTCCATCCTTGCTGCAGCCTTCAGCTTCCAGTTCATTCTTCCTTCCCCTCCATCACTTCTGTCTTCCCTTCCTGGTTGACTTGTGGAGTTCAGACTCTGGCACCATGCACAGACACAACAGCCTCACAGAGACTGTGCAACCGACTCCCACAATTGCATAAGGTCAAATCCCTAAGAGTGTATATATATATATATATAATGGTTTTACAATGAAATGCTGACTGATAGGTAGCTATCAAGAGACAAATTTGCTAAGTCATAGGATGTGTATGTTTTTCATTTTAATGGGTTAAATATTTGATCTCTATTCTCTGAAATGTTGGAAGCATTTTTCCCCAGGGATCTGTAAATTGTAAACCTGATTCATTTGTTTGCACCCTAATGACGTTGAGCAGAGAGTGGAGTGTGTTTGCATGTGTGCTGGGAAGGTACCTCCAGAGGGAACCAGGAAGGGAAAGAAGAGTAATAAGAGAACAAGTGATGTCTAGTCCTCAACTACACAGCTGGCCTCAGTTAACAGGACCACTGTGAATCAATTTACATTTTAAATACTCCTTTTGTAATGCCAGAAATCAAAAACATAATTTCAACAAAATAAAAGCTTAATTTTTTTTAACCGACTGTCATAGAAGGTTTGTTGTTCATGAACAAAAGCAATTTTCCTCAGTGTGTGCATTTGTACTCATGGCAGATGTTGGACAGATGTTTGTACTATAGACACATAGGGACTTCCAGGAAAAACACCCTCTTAATTGCTCAAAGCAGCCAAAAACTGTGTTGCATAATTTAGTGATGGAATTTTTAAAATGTCTCACAGCTTAAAACATTCACATTAAGATGCCATTAACAGTTTGTTGCTCCTTTGATCCCATCTACATCCTAAGAGCAAGTTCCTCAGACCTCTGTGCTTACAGAGGCCAGCAAGATGTTTTAATCTCTTACCCCTTTGTTATTGATATGTATTCTGGAAGACACAGTCCTCTTTAAATTTCCTACTCTGCCTTTAATATAAAGAATTTCTAACTAGCAGTACCTCCTAAAGATGTCAATAACAAGACGCCATTTCAAAAAGTGAAAGAATTTTCCTCTTTGGAAGGATGTGTGGGTGGAGGGACATGCTTACCAGAAGCAGAGCCTCCCTGACTATAACATTGTGCAACATGCATTTTCAAGGCCAACCCCAGCCAGACCACACTTTGTAATAGAAAAGTGACTGTGGCTGGCCCATAGAGTCCCTGAAGTAGGACCCACATATGCCTTTAATGGAATCACCGTTCTTAAAGGGCATCAGATTTAGCAACTAGAACAAGCAAATTCTTGTGTGATTTATAATTTGTTTTGCAAGAACTGGGCTAGTCCAGTCACTAAGTCAAGGGTTAAAAGTTATCTCCTCGTTGGATGCTGAACTCCCTGCAGCAAAGCACACCTACCTCTTTTCTCTCTGCTGGCAGCCAAGTGCGTGAGCACAGCTGGGAGACAGCAGGAGCTGAAGCTGCTCTGCGGTGATATTCTTCACTAACCAGTCTGGCTTATATTGCAAAGGGTGTCTATTTTGCACTTTCAAGTCACTCTCCAGGGAATGTTGGAACATATTCTAGCCTCCTCAGGTGGTGATTAGGGATGCATTCAAACTTTGGAACAGCTTTACTGATAATGTATAAAGTCTGAACAGATTTGCAAAAGACCTGCCCTGCTGTGGTCCCTAATAATCAGGTTCTTGGCAACAGGTCTTTTCATTTCTTGTAAATAAATTCTTTCTAAAACATCATTAAATGTCACTAAAGCTGAGAAATGCCTTTTTCTCAGAGCACTTTTGGTCTGGGATTCTGTGACTTGTTGTTCTCTTCCTCTCACTTTTCTACGAGCAGGGGTGCATTTAACATGGCCATTCCCAGCTGGTTCTAGAACATTCTTCTCTTTTGCAGTTCCTTTCCTATTCTTGAGAAGAAAATACATGCACTTCCCAGGCCTGACTTTGATGTCATTTCTTCTCTTCTTTGTCCCACAGAGGGTCTCCATTCTGGGAGGCTGCATTTAGGCTTGTAGGAGGAGCTATATTGTAAGGTATATAGCATATACCATTTGTATATAACTTTGGGCCGAGAAGAGGCTGTTATACTGTAGTAATTTCAAATGAACATCTGATATCAACCAGCTCATTTTTACTTAACTCCTCCCTCAACCAGATAGCACTGCCAATGCAGACAAACATATCCTGACACACAGAGTTCCACTCATATCTCCCCCTGCCTAACCTATCGGTGTCTAACATCATAAAGAGACATAGACCCAAGCATGGTTCTCTATGAAATTCATTTCATGAATTAAGTGGTAAAGGATGGGGATCTCAGAGCTAGGCTGTGTGTGTACCAGACCAGGCTCTTTATACACTAATTGTGCAATCTTGGCCAAATTAGTTAATCATTCTGTGTCTACATTTTCTCATCTGTAAAATGGAAGTAAAAATAGTATATTTACCATAGAGTTGTTGTCAGTATTGTTTGAATTAATATAAGCCTGTTTTCTCTAATAGAGTGCTTGACCAATAGTAATCACTATGTAAATGTTAGCTATTATTTTCTGGCATACTTGAAATACTCCAGGGTCCCTTTCTCTTCTTGTAAAAGGACAATTCTAGTTTATTGATCTTTCGAAGTTGAAAGAATGTTCAGACTCTTCAACTCTCTCTTTCCCTCTCTTTGGATGATCTCTCTGTGCCCACATAGGGAGGTATAGAACAAAAGAGTCCATCTTGCTGACTCAGTGCAAAAGGCTCCCAGGGCAGCACTTTGGGACCTTTGAC
>NW_007733585.1:5763-17699 GCF_000696425.1 Galeopterus variegatus | reverse complement strand
TTGTTTGAATTAATATAAGCCTGTTTTCTCTAATAGAGTGCTTGACCAATAGTAATCACTACGTAAATGTTAGCTATTATTTTCTGGCATACTTGAAATACTCCAGGGTCCCTTTCTCTTCTTGTAAAAGGACAATTCTAGTTTATTGATCTTTCAAAGTTGAAAGAATGTTCAGACTCTTCAACTCTCTCTTTCCCTCTCTTTGGATGATCTCTCTGTGCCCACATAGGGTGGTATAGAACAAGAGAGTCCATCTTGCTGACTCAGTGCAAAAGGCTCCCAGGGCAGCACTTTGGGACCTTTGACTATTCTAATGGTGTATCTCCTGATGTATTCCAATGCTCTTAACATAACACAGACAGCTTTCTTCATATAATAATGACAATGACAACAGCACACAACTAGGAGCAGTTTCTTAACATGGACTAGACCTTATGATAGGTAGATATACATACAGTTTGTCTCTTAACTTTTAGAAATATGGTGGTAAATACCAGATGAATTAGCTAAAAGAGTGGAAGTGGTTTCCTCTGGGAAGGAAAGATTGGAATGGAAATGGATGGGGCAGGGGAGTCTTATACACCTTGCAAAATAATTTGACTTTTAGCTATTTCTTATTGTATTTATAATCATTATCCAAAATATGGTTATACTTCCATTTCTTTTCCAATTTTATCTATTATCTCATGGCTTTCTGTTACCTGGAGGTGAGGGTTTATTTCTCTTACAGCCATCCTTCCATCACCCCAATATTTCGGTTAGCTCAGTACTGTAGATAGACAGTAAGCTGATTGTAAATATTATTCACAGCTGAGCCATGGGGCATATTTTTATTTCATGTCCTTTTGTTGTACAGTGTTGAGGATCCTTGAGTATCAACTGATAGCTATTATTTTTGTTTACTTTTCTGTGTATCAGTCTCTAATTCATGCCTTCCATACCATCAAACACAACAGATAATCTACAGATTTGTTTTTTTAGCCACCTCTTTCCTCTTGCCTTACGTCCTCCTGTTCTAACCCGCTAGTGATCCTGGGTCTCCTCTCACCATGACTGGGAGGCAGGCATGTGATTCCCTCTCTTCTTTGTTGCAATTCTTGTTTCTTGAATCCCAGGTCTTCCTTTTCTTGGTCAGGTGGGGCACATTCTCCACCAGATTCCTGAGAAAGAGAACAGAGAAGACACATTTTTTGAGGCTTTTCATGTGTACATATTTATTGTCACTTGTACTCACAACAATATGCAAGATAGTTTTGTTTTACACATTGTATGGATAAAAAAACTGAGGTTCTAAAGAGATTTTAAAAATCTGCTCAAGTTGTACATATTTATTGTCACTTGTACTCACAACAATATGCAAGATAGTTTTGTTTTACACATTTTATGGATAAAAAAACTGAGGTTCTAAAGAGATTTTAAAAATCTGCTCAAGCTCACATAGCTATTATGATGTAGATCTAAGAAAGAAATTGGCAGAGTCGCATGTATCTACAGTATACTGCCAATTAAAACTCTGCCAAAGTGTATGTATACACACACATACACGTGTAGAGTTGGCTAGTATCACTTATCACTAACTCATTTCATATTCACAGAAATAAATTTTAGAGAATTAATCTGAGACTTAGTATAAATTTTTTTCTTCATTTAATCTGTTTTCCTGTTTCCAGCTTGCCTAGCAAACTAATTCTTCACTCTTTTAAAATAATACTGATTTTAAAATGTCATTTTCTGTAATTAGAATATTAGTTTGAATATTAAAAGATAATCAATGGAAAGATTTTACAGATATAAAAATTGAGTTTGATGATGATATGCCATATAAATGTTGAATTTGACACAAGATATTTTGCATGGACATAATACAAATAGAAATAGGACTACTGGAATTTACAACTGCTATCTGAGAAATTAGACAACTTATCTTAGAATTACTGACAACAGTTCTTATTTGACAAACAACTCTTAATTCCCAAGTCTTTATTGAATTATTTGAGAACTGAACCTAAAGGCTGGAAGATGACCTAGATGACCTTTAGTTGTCCCCTTTAGCCCTAACATTTTAAAATAGCTTCATATAAAATGGTGGGCTAGTATAAAAATGATAGACGAATGTCTAATTTCTCCATAACTGTCATGAACTAAATGTTTTTGTTCCCCTCAAATTCATATGTTGAAGCCCTAACCCCCAATGTGATGGTGTTTGGAGGTTAGGCCTTTGAGAAATAGTTAGTTTAGAAGAGGTCATGAGGGTAGGGACCCCAAGTGGGATTAGTGTCTTTAAGAAAAGAAGAGAGACCAGAGCCCTTTCTCTCTCTCTCCAACCTTTGAGAGAAGGCGGCTGTCTGCAAGCCAAGAAAACAGCCCTAACCTGGAACCAAATTGGCTGGCACCTTGATCCCAGACTCCCAAACTGTGAGAAATGAAAGTCTGTTGTTTAAGCCACCCACACTACAGTATTTTTTTTATTATAGCAGCCTGAGTTGAGTCATACAATAATCCATTTGTATATTGCAATTTGTGATACTTTAGGACCTAGGCTATTATAATATGACAAGAAACACTTTATGTTTTCTAGTCTAAGATATCATGTAATTTGAGGGGCTGCATAATTTTACTCAAAATCAGAGCTCCGCAGTTAGAAACACTGGGGTACAAATTTCATCCCTGACACCTGCAGAATCTGAGCAAGTTTCTTTATCTGTGATATAGCATTAGTAATGCACACCTTGTAGGTTATTGTGAGAGTCAAGAGACATGCCCATCAGGTGTCTAGCACCAAGCTTCCTATGTGATAAGTACTCAGTATAGATTAAGAATTATAATTAATGACATATATTTATTCTTGCTATCTTATTATTTTTTTAATCAGTCTTTTCTTTGATTGGCTCTGGATTTTTAAAAAAAATTTTATTGAAACATATTGACTACACATATTATGGGTGCAGAGTTATATTTCAGTGCATGTATACAATGTGTAATGATCTAATCAGGGTAATTAGCATAATTTGCCATTGCAAAATTTAATCATTTCTTTGTGATGTGAACATTTGAACTCCTCTCTTCTAGTCCTTTAATAACATCCAGTAAATCACTGTTAATTATAATTTTCTGGGTCAACTATACATCAGTAGAGCTTATTTTCCCTATCTAGCTGTGATTTTGTGTCCTTTAACCAGTCTCTCACTAGCCCTTCTCTTCACCCCGCCCCCCAGAAACCACTGTTCTCTCTCCCTTTAACAATTCAACTTATCATCATCATTATTATTTTGTTGTTGTTGTTCTTTCCTTTACTTTCTTTACTTTTTTTACCTCCCACATATTAGTGAGAACATGTGGTATTTCTCTTTCCGTGCCTGCTTATTTCACTTAACACAATTTTCTCTAAGCTCATCCATGTTGCTGTGAATAGAAGAATTTTATTCCTTTTACAGCTGAGGAGTATTCAATTATGTATATGTATGCACCACATTTTCTTTATACAATCAATGGACATTTAGGTTGGTTCTATATCTTGCCTATTGTCAATAGAGCTGCAATAAACAGGGATGCAAGTACCCCTTCAACTTATTGATTTCCATTCCTTTGTATGTCACCCACTAGTGGAATTGCTGGGTCATATGGTAGATCTATCTGTAGTTGTTTGAGAAACCTCCATACTGTTTTCCATAATGATTGTACTAATTTACAATCTCACCAACAATGTATAAGGGTTTCTCTTTTTCTGCATCCTTACCAGCATTTGTTATTTTCAGTCGTTTTGATAACAGCCAGTCTAACTGAGGCGAGATGATACATCAATGTGGTTTTGATTTGCATTTCCCTGATGATTAGTGATGTCGAACATTTTTTCATATACCTGTTGGCTGTTGTAGTCTGTTAAGAAATGTTTATTCAGCTTCCTTGCCCACTTTTTAATTTATTTGCTTTTTTACTATTGAGTTATTTTAGTTCCTTGTATTCTGGATATTATTTATTTGTCAGATGTGCAGTTTGCAAATATTCTCTCCCATTCTATAGGTTGTCTTCACTCAACTGATTGTTTCCCTTGCTGTGCAGAAGCTTTTTAGTTTGACAAAATCTCATTTATTTATTTTTGCTTTTGTTGCCTGTGCTTTTGAAATTTTATTCATAAAATCTTTGTTCAATCCTGCGTCCTGGGACATTTTCCCTGCATCTTCTTCTATAAGTTTTATTGTTTCAGGTCTTACCTTTAAGTCTTTAATCCATTTTGAGTTGATTTTTGTTTATGGTGAGAGATAGGGGTCTAGTTTCATTCTTCTATGCATGAATATTCAGTTTTCCCAGTGCCATTTATTGTGGAGGCTGTTCTTTTCTCCTATGTATTTTTTTGGCAACTTTGTCAAAGATTAGCTGGCTGTAAGTTCATGGATTTATTTCTGGGTTATCTATTCTGTTCCACTGGTACATGTGTCTGTTTTTATGCCATTACCATGCTGTTTTGAACTCAGGTAGTGTAATGCCTCCCAATTTATTCTTTTTGCTCAGGATTGCTTTGGATATTAGTATTAGAGGTCTTTTCTTTCATATTAATGTTAGGATTGTTTTTTCTATTTCTGTGAAAAATGTCATTGGTATTCAGATCACTTTGGGAAGTATTGTCTTTTTCAAAACATTAATTCTACTAATCCATGAGCATGGAATGTCTTTCCATTGTTTTGTATCCTCCTTAATTTCTTTCATCAGTGTTTTGTAGTTTTCACTGCAGAGATCTTTCACCTTCTTGGTTAAATTTATTCCTTGGTATTTATTTTTTTGGTGGCTATTATAAAAGGGATTGCTTCTTGATTTCTTTTTGTGCTAATTCATCATTGGTGTATAGAAACACTACTGATTTTTGTATATTGATTTTGTATCCTAAAACTTTACTGAATTTTTTTTTATCAGTTCTAATGGTTTTTTAGAGTTTTTAGATTTTTCTATATATAAGATCATGTCATCTGTAAACAGGGACAGTTTGATTTCCTCTTTTTCAAATAGGATGCTCTTTATTCCTTTCTCTTGCCTAATTGCTCTGGCTATGTTAAATAGAAGTGGTGAGAGTGGGCATTCCTCTCTTGTGCCTGTTTTTAGATGAAAAGCTCTTAACTTCTTTTAACATCAGGATGATGTTAGTTGTGGGTTTGTCGTATATGGCTTTTATTGTGTTGAGATACTTTCATTTCTATACCTAACTTATTGAGAGTTTTTAATCATGAAAGGATGTTGAATTTTACCCAAGGTTTTTTCTGTGACTATTGAGATGATCATATGGTTTTTGTCCTACATATTGTGGATGTGGTGCATCACATTTACTGATTTGTGTATGTCAAACAATCTCTGCACCCCTGGGATGAGTCCCACACTTGATCATGGTATATAATCTTTTTAATGTGCTATTGGATCTGTTTGCTAGTCCTTTGTTGAGAATTTTTGCAATGAAGTTCATGAAGGACATTGGCCTGTAGTTTTCTTTTTTGTTTGTGTTTTTGTCTAATTTTGGTGTCAGGGTGATGCTGGCCTCACAGAATGAGATTGGAGAATGGCCTCTGCTTCTATTTTTTCATACAGTTGAAGAATAATTGGTATTAAATCTTCTTTAAAAGTTTGGTAGAACTCAGCAGTGAAGCCATCTAATCCTGAACTTGTCTTTGTTGGGAGACTGTTGATTACTGGTTCATTTTTATTGCTCATCACTGGTCTGTTCAGGTTTTCTATATCTCCTCAGTTCGATCTTGGTAGGTTGTATGTATCCAGAAATTTATCTATTTCCTCTAGTTTTTCAAATTTGTTGGACTATACCTGTTTTCTAATGATTCTCTGTATGTCTGTGGAATCAGTTGATATGTCTCATTTTTATTTCTGATTATTGTTATTTGGATCTTCTCTCTTTTTTTCTTGGTTAATCTAGCTAGTTATTTGTCAAGTTTGTTTATTTTCTCAAAAAACTAACTTTTTGTTTTGTCAATCTTTTGTATCTTATTTTTGTCTCTATTTCATTTAGTTCTGCTCTGATCTTTATTATTTCTTTCCATATACTAATTTTGGAGTTAGATTGTTTTGCTTTTCTAGTCCCTTGAGGTGTAACATTAGGTTGCTTATTTGAGATCCTTCAACTTTTTTGATGTAATCACTTATTGCAATGAACTTTCCTCTTGGTGTTGCTTTTGCAGTATCCCATAGGTTTTAATATGACTTGCTTCTATTTTCATTTGTTTCAAGAACTTTTAAAATTTTCTGCTTTATTTCTTTTTTGACCCATTGGTAGTTCAGGAGCATATTGTTTAATTTCCTTGTATTTGTATAATTTCCAAAGTTTTGCTTGTTATTGATTTACACTTTTATTCCATTATGATCTGAAAAGATACTTGATATGATTTTAACCTTTTAAAATTTGTTGAGATATGATTTGTGGCCTAATATGTGGTCTACCCTGAAGAATGATCCATGTTCTGGTGATAAGAATGTTTATTCTGCAGTTGTTGGATGAAATATTCTGTAAATGTCTGTCAAGTTCATTTGGTCTAAAGTGTGGTTTAAATCCAGTGTTTCTCTGCTAATTTTTGGTCTAGGTGATCTATCCAAGGCCAAGAGAGTGGTGTTGAAGTGCCCAACTATTATTCTATTGGGGTTTATCTCTCTCTTTACATGCAATAATATTTGCTTTATATATCTGGGTGCTTCAATGTTTGGTGCATATATATTTATGATTGTTATATCCTCTTGCTTAATTGTTCATTTTATCACTATATAATGTCCTCTATGTCTCTTTTTGTTGTTTTTGGTTTAAAGTCTATTTCATCTGATATAAGAATAGTGACTCCTGCTCATTTTTGGTTTCCATTTACATGAAACATTTTTTTTCCATCCCTTCACTATTTGTCTATATGTATCTTAGTGAATTTCTTGCAGGCAACATGTAGTTGTGTCTAGCTTTTTAATCCATTCAGCTAGTGTATATCTTTTAAGTGGGGAATTAAAGACATTTGCATTCAAGGTTGTTTTTGAAAGGTATTGCCTTACTCTTGGCATTTTATTGATTTTTATTAATATTATTATTTTTTACATTTTAAGATGTCGTGGAGCAGTTGGGAGGAGAAGGATAGTAAAAGGAGGAGGAAAATAGGGTGGAAAGAGGAGGAAGGGGGAGGAGTGTGGTCAAGGCCCATGGCATCTCCCTCATTCTGGCAGGGGAGAGCAGGGGACTTCCAGCAGCAGTTTGGTTGTTACAGGGTTAGATGCAGATGTCAGGGAGGTGTAGCTGAAGCCCTTAGTCCCCCACTGCCCTGGCTTGGGAATCCAGGGTATTTCCAGTGTCATCAAATCATGACAACTTTTTTAGTATTCCTGACACTGTGTGTCCTGAAATAATCAAGCATAATTATCTCTGATAAGATAAAGTCTGGCATCCAAGAAAGCAATTCAAAATTTGGTACTCAAAGAACTTAAGCTATGATTGAGAAAGCAAGACTATAATGCAAGAAACAATTAAAAACAAACAATGATATACTATTGAGTGTTAAATAAGGTTGTACAATTTTTTTTTGCCAAGAACTGTAGAGGTGACAGACTTTTTTAACTGTCATTTTTGTGTTCTTTTGACTTCCTAATTCTCCATAGACACACTCAAACTGCTTTCTATGTATCTGTTCAGTTCCACAGTAAACTAAAGTATTTTTTCCTACAAGCCTTAAAAAACACACATAAACCTTACTTTAAAATCATATAAAATATTCCACATGTACTATTTCTGAATTTCTTGATTGCTAAAGATCATGGTTTTGTAGATTGGCCAGAATTGTTTTGGTGGGGGGGGGGCTTAAATTAATATTCTTGCTCCATCACAGTGACTTGTTATTTGTTGCCATTTTGCCACTTGTTTTTCTTATTATTGTATCTCTTAAGAAATGCATATTCATAGTGAAAAGAACATGTTGGAATCCAGTAGAGTTGGTTTGAATTCAAGTTTTGCCACTTGTTAGTTTTGTGGGCTTGACCAGCTTACCCATCCCAAGGATTTTAGTTTTTCCACCTTGGAAAGGGAAATAAAAATACATATATTATCATATTCTTATAGGAATTAAACAGTTATATAGCTTATATATATATAACTTATATATATAGCTTATATATATACACACACACATATACATACATTCATACATATATACATGTGTATCTATAGCATTTAGCATATTTTTGGCACACTATAAATATTAGTTCTCCTTTCAAGGCTTAATTAGCATAAGAAGAGAGAGAGCAAAAGCTAATCAGTTTTCTACTCAATAATATCTGTGATAATAGACTTAAAGGCAGGAAATTTTAAGACTCATGGCTAAATACAATTTGGCTGTCATCCATCAGTTGACATCTGTATAATGCACAGTCTCTTCCATATATTGGCAGAGACACAGAATTGGCCCTACCAACCAGAAACTTAACAAACCAATTTTGAGTTTGGGTGATAACAGGTCCATTGATTCATCTCATTCCTTCTCCTAGGACTATGGCAAGGAATGATATAAAAATTGAGTTAGATATTCTGTACAAACTTGTGCCCTGGGAGTTCACAGAATGTGTACATTCTGAATTTATCTGGTTTCTTTAGATGAGCCAAGGTCAACTAGAATAGTCCATGCAGCTTAGATGGTTTCATGATGAGCTCTCAGTCACCAGGTATTCTACTTTCTGCTGCCTTCCACGTGATAATAAATGAAACTGTCTGCCAACCACTTGATTAAATGAAGTTTCATCTTCCATCCCATCCAAAATGCCAACTTCATACGTCATCTACTCCACCTGTTCTTTGCCCACATCCCCCAATTACATTACATATATTAAACTCCACAGAATGCCAGGATACAAATGTTAACAAATTCCTTAGAGAAAGCAGAGCTTCTCAAAGAAAGTAAAGCTCATTTGTTCTGCTTTCATTTTCTTTATTAATTGGAATAATTTAAAAACTATAAATCATAGAAAAAACGTAGTTAAGAAGAGATTGAGGTTCAAGATGTATAAGGAGCTACAAGTTGAGCAAATAACCCCACTGACGAACTTCAAATATCAGGCACAGATCAATTTTTCATGGTAAGCTATGGTGGGGGAAATTACAAAACCATTCCAAAAAATCATTAACAATAGTGACATGAGACCCAAAATTTGAAATCATGCAGAAGATGGATTCCATGAAGTATAAACAGAAGCTTCACCACAATTTTAGGAAAGACACTGCAATTAGTTATTAAATGGCAGTTTGTGAGCTCTGAGAAAGGAGGCAAAGATCTCTAGGAGTCAGCAGAGGTTCTCTGTGATCAAATCATGTCAGACTAATCATGACTGAGCCTAGTTCTCACACCTTGCTATGGTTTGAATGTCACCTCCAAAACTAATGTTGAAACTTAATCCCCAATGAGGCAGTGTTGACAGGTGGGGCCTTTGGGAGATGATTGGATTGTGAAGGCTCTGCTCTCTTGAATGAATTAATCTACTCATGGATTAATTGGTTAATGGGTTAATGGCTTATCATGGAAGTGGAACTGGTGGCTTTATAAGAAGAGGAAGAGAGACGTGAACTGGCATGTGTGCATGCTCTTGCCCTCTTGCCATGTTATGTCCTGCACTGCCATGACACTTTGCAGAGAGTTCCCACCAGGAAAAAGACCCTCACCAGATGTGACCTTGGACTTCATGGCCTCTGAAACTATAATAAATAAATTTCTTTTCTTGATAAATTACCCAGTTTGAAGTTTTTTGTTATAAGTAACAAAAAACAGATTAGCACACATCTTATATAAAAATTAAGTTAAACTAGATCAGACTTAATTGTAAAATGTGAAACTATAAAACTTCAAATAAAAAATAGCTAAAATCTTCCAGATTTAAGGCTCAGGTAAGTGTTCTTAGAATTTAAACCAATAGAATACTCCATAAAAGAAAAAATTGATAAATTTGATTTTATCAAAATTAAAAAGAATGTTTTTGCTCTGTAAAGGACAATGGTAAGAGAATAAGAGAAGGCAGTGTCTGGGAGAAAATATTTGCAAACCATATATCTAATAAAGGACTTGTATCTACACTATATAAGGAATTCTCAAAACTCAACAGTAAAAATGGAAACAATCCAACTAGAAAATGGACAAAAGCATGAAAAAATACTTCAGTGAAGAGGACATACAGGCAAATCAGCACATGAAATGATGTTCAACATCATTACCCAATGAGATGCCTCTAAGAATCTATCAGAATGGCAAGAAAAAAAAATAACATCACTAAGTGCTGTTGAGGATGTGGAGAAACTGAATCACTCGCACATTACTGGTGGGAATGTAAAATGATGTAGCCACTCTGGAAACATTTTGATAGTTTCTTATGAACTTAAACTTGAACTACCATACAATCCAGCATTTGCACTCATAGGCACTTATCGCAGAGAAACTAAGACTTATGTTTACACATAACCTATAACCAAATATTTATAGTCCCAAACTGGAAACAACCCAGATACTCTTCTACAGGTTAATGGTTAAACAAACTGTCAAGCATCCATATCAAGGAATATTTCTCAGAAATAAAAAGGAATAAGCTATTGATACCTGTAATAACCTAGATGAATCTACAGAAAACTATGCTGTGTGGGAAAAGCCAATTCAAAAATTTTCAATCATATGTAACTTCACTTATATAATATTCTTGAAATAACATTAAAGAAATGAAGAATAAATTAATGGTTGCCAGTGGTTAAGGAGGGTTGTTGGTTGGGAAAGAAGGCATGGCTATAAAAGTACAACAGCAGGGGTCTTTTTGGCCATGGCAATGTTCTGTATCTTTAGTGTATCAATCAAGTATTTTGGTTGTAATACTATATTATGGTTTCACAGGATGTTACCATTGTGGAAAACTGGGTAAAGGTTATAGGAGATTTCTCTGTATTATTTCTTGTATTTGCATAGGGATCTATAATTATCTCAAAATACAGTTTAATTTAAAAATACCCTAATTAAAATATGAGAAAATAGCAAATTTTGAAGTGCTTCGAAATGAATAAATAAATTAATAAGTATACATATATACTCATATATGTAGATGTAGGATATATATATTTGTACATACATATTCATGTGTACATATACTTGTTTTTATATGAATAAGCCTAAATATTTACTATGTGGACACTCATTAAAAAATTTTGTTGCCCTATAGTCTGTACACACTCAGACTTACACAGTAGACTTTTGATATTCGAAGATTCAACATCCATGCTTAAGAAATCCAGGGTATATAGGAATTTAGTTTTGCCAATTCATGGGTTTTATTTATACATTGCAATTCTGGTGTGTGTTAGCAAGTTGTTTGGATAGTCACTGAGCCAATACAGTTTGTAATATAAACTTTCCTTCTTTCTGAAAAATTGTCATTAAGTAAGAGAAAGGTGCCTATAAAAATATAGTTAATTTTTAGTGTTAGGATATACAGAAGATAGAAAGAGTGTTGGCAAAGAAGCAAATCAGGAGCTTGTTTTCCAAAAGCAAGTTAGGAGTTTGTAAAATACTTTTTATGTTCTTAAAATTTCAGGGATTCATCAAGGTACAGAAATAAATGTAAAATATGTATTTTATTGAAGAAATATAATAGAATGTAAAATAATCTTAGTAGCAGAACACATAGTATATATATATATATATTTTTGTCTTTTCAAGAAATATAATAGAATGTAAAATAATCTTAGTAGCAGAACACATAGTATATATATATATATTTTTTTGTCTTTTCTCTTTTTTTTTTTCCGTGTCTGGCAATGGATCGCAACCCTCAGTGTTGCCCGCATACCGGACCGGGGACCAGCAATGGGATTGCAACCCTCGGTGTCGCTCCTGCACCCCGCTCAGCCAGTGAGCGGGAACCAGTCCGTATGTGGGATCCGAACCCTCGGACGGGAG
>NW_007733585.1:3558-5296 GCF_000696425.1 Galeopterus variegatus | reverse complement strand
TTTTTTGTCTTTTCTCTTTTTTTTTTTCCGTGTCTGGCAATGGATCGCAACCCTCAGTGTTGCCCGCATACCGGACCGGGGACCAGCAATGGGATTGCAACCCTCGGTGTCGCTCCTGCACCCCGCTCAGCCAGTGAGCGGGAACCAGTCCGTATGTGGGATCCGAACCCTCGGACGGGAGCGCCGCCGTGCTTCCCAAGCGGCGCACTATCCAGTGCGCCACCGGGCCGGCCCGAACACATAGTATATTATATGAGGAGTTCTAGTAAGGTAAGAACAAGTAAATTCATAAGGATTTTTTTTAACATAACTGAGGCAAGCCAGTGACATTGAAATAACATGAACTTAGTGTTAGTATTTTTAAAATACCACATCACTTGAGAAAGTATTATCTGAGACATTATTTCTGTAGAGTTTCTTAGCATTTTCTTCCTTTTTCTTCCCTCTTCACATAGTTTTCTTTTCGTTTTAATTTGGGGGGCTATAGTTTTGAGTACAGATCAAAGAATTTCTTTTTAAGTTGTATACAACTATTGCAATTTTAAGCATGTCTTTGCTATCAGAAGCCTTCTGTTTCACCTCCCAATTCATAATGAACAGCATTTTAATGCTGTGACCGCAGCTGGAGGAAGGAGTATTGATGTATCAATAAATAGCACTAGCAAAACTACTCAATATACTTTTCTATCCTTCAAGTCAAGATATATAAAGTCATGCAAATATTAAATAAATAATATGGTATATCATATTTTCTTTTACCTTTTTGGTGCACTTAGTATCATATTCCTCTTCAAATGTCTATGGATTTCAATTTTATTGAATTTGGCTATTATAAATATATCATTTGGAAAATATTTTTTTCAGAATTGTTTTTGCATTAAAGTTTTGCAAAATTCTTAATTAAAATTTAGTCTACCTTGGTCATCTCACAGGGAAATTTATGGTTCAACAGCTTTGCTTTGTATGACTTTTTAATAGCTTACTGTGGTGCTTGGATGAATGCTGACATATGCTATAAAATGTTTCTGGTCATATCAACATACAGTCTTACACCCAAATATAAATTATGTAAAATTTCTACTTAATCTTGACAGAACTTTGGTATGACTTTTTTATTCTTATTATCAGGGAACATACAAAGTTGGGAATTAATTCTTCAGGAAATAATTAAGTTAGTGAGCTACTGAGGATTTCAGAGTGAAATTTCCTGACAAAATCTTTGTACAATGTCCATAAGTGGTGATTCACTTTTCCTCAAAAATTTTTTTAACAAATTTATGTTTAAGCAGGAAGGATTACAGTTTTTGAGGAGAGTTAGAAAGAGAAAGGGGTGGGTGTAATTATACAGAGTACAGCATTTTTTAAATATTTATTTTTGTATTCAAGTTATATTCAAGTCTCAGAAAATTAGGCTGAGAGTTTCCATCAGTTGTTCCACAGAAGCGTAGGGCTCCTACAAAGAGTTTTAAAATTGTGATTATTTTGTGCACCTTTCATACATCCATCATATAGTAAAGTGGGAAAACTACTGGCTTCAGGGTTTTAAAAAACCTTAGTTTAATCTTAGTTTAAATCTTAAGTTTTGTCTCTCGGAAGCGTTCTTATGCTCGGTCAAAAATGAAAAAAAAACATTATTATAAAGCAGAAAAGTACATATCTTTCCTACA
Source organism: Galeopterus variegatus (assembly GCF_000696425.1). Taxonomy (NCBI): domain Eukaryota; kingdom Metazoa; phylum Chordata; class Mammalia; order Dermoptera; family Cynocephalidae; genus Galeopterus; species Galeopterus variegatus. The sequence continues at coordinate 3,629 of NW_007733585.1, read as the reverse complement.
TAGCCCAGAGTCATATATATTTGTAAAATATTTAATATTGTTGTCATGTTAATGGAGATAGAATACAGTCT
>NW_007733585.1:0-1065 GCF_000696425.1 Galeopterus variegatus | reverse complement strand
CCAGACATATCTACAGACATTGCCAAAAACTAGGGGGGAGAGGTGGGGAATCACCCCCAGCTGAGAACCACTGTTTTAAAGATTACCTGTAAATTGTTACATTCACATATATCTTAACAAAGCTTACGTAGATATATCATATTTTCTACCCAGAGAAGATGACGACCTTCAAACACCATGTCTAAACTCTTTTCTTACAGATTTAACTCCTTATCTGTTGAAATACTTTCTTCTGAAATGATGCTTTCTATAAGCTTAAAGTCTCTTACTGGGTACATATATCTGAAAATATATTGATTTTATCTTTACTTTTAAAATGAAATGGAGTTTGGGGTAAAAGGATGATGTTACTTTTCCCTCAGGCATTAGAAGCTATTACTCCATTTGGTTTGGCTCATGAGAAGTCTGCTGCCAGTCTGGTGATCACAGCTTGGAAGTGCTCCTTATTCTCTTAAGTATTCATTATTTTCTCATCATCTTTGATGCTCTGTGGTTTCATTAGAATTGTCTACTTTATATGTGATTTTGTTTTTAAATTATCCTACTCAGGATTTGACAAGTGTTTTTAATCTGAGTGTTCATGCTTCCTTCAATACTGGAAAATTCTCTAACATTATCTCTTCAAGTATTGCTTTTCCCTCATTTTCTAGAACCTCGCCTTGAACAATATTAGAAATAAGTTGGAATATCTCATTCTTTGTACCTCATNTCATATATATTTGTAAAATATTTAATATTGTTGTCATGTTAATGGAGATAGAATACAGTCTGATTTCTATTGCTTTCCCATTATATATGATCATGTGGTTAAGTATATTCTACACATTATCTCCAGTTTCACCTGCTGAATTTATTAGTTTTTGTAAAAACTGGCAATGACTGTGGATTCGTCTATTTCTATTTGGAAATTGGACAGCTTTTTCTTTTAGACATTGGGTTATATTGTTATGTCCATATAAGTTCACAAGTACTGTATCATCAAGTAATGTCCATGTTTATACATAATAATACTTTTAACTCTGCATTCTATTTGATTTAGTGGTAATACTGATATTGGCCTTCTTT
>NW_007733584.1:105326-108016 GCF_000696425.1 Galeopterus variegatus | reverse complement strand
GTGTGTGGTGCTGTGGTGGACTGAAGACGGAAGCAGTTACAAATGAGGAGCTAGAATCCCATGTTACTGGTTCTGCACTGGTGTGTGGTGCTGTGGTGGACTGAAGACGGAAGCAGTTACAAATGAGGAGCTAGAATCCCACGTTACTGGTTCTGCACTCCCTTGTGCCTCCCCCAAGCCTTGATTCATTTCTGCTCCAAGGAAATGGATCAGGACCAAGTGCTCATCCCTGGCCTGAGTTTAGTGTCCATGTTTTCATTCGTATTTAGTTATCTTTTTTTGGATTCCTACTCTGTGCCTGCAACTCTGCTAAGTACCCCCATTAATACCAGTATCTGCCACACGAAACAGTCAGCTACTTGCTAAACATTTAGTGAGGAACAGTGCCAGGCCTCAGGAATGCAAGTAGGCTGTGGGGGTGATAGAGAGGCGGGCGCTGAACAAATGTTCCTTGGCTGGAGCCCTGCAAACTTGAATGCCTTCAAGGGGCTTAGCCTTGAACTTAGCACGTGTGTCCATGCAACCGCTGCTGCCATTTTTTTAAAAAGGAAATCTGGATACAATGCGTTTTCTCCCTCTGTGGCTTATATTGACTTCTTAAAACTGGGAACTAAATATTTCATGTGTTGTTCATTTCGTGTGAAGGTAAATCGTGCCTTTTGTTCCATTCACCAAGGTTTGTGGTCCCACGTCAACACCGTTTTGATGGGAGGGGAAAGAAACACAGGAATCCTCCCGTTTTATTTTTTAGTGAAGCTTTTCAAATTTATGGTTGACGGCATTGACCCATTTTATCCTTCTTGGAAAAAGTTTAAAACTTACGTGCCTAGTTGAGAGTTCTAGATTGTTTCCAGTGTCCAAAACTGTTTAGCTTTTTCTGAGAAAATATTCCTTGCATATGTTTGATATTAAACATTTAACTAAGGTGTATTTAAGTAGAAACAAAATTAGTAATTACGTAAACTCAAGTGCCTACTTCATGTTAGGTAACAAGCAGCTCTTGGTACTTAATCGATGTTTTCATCAAAATTCATCATGTCATCACAAAGAAATTATACATTTTTGTGATGATTAATATGCTAACTACGCTGATGCGATTATCACACATTGCATAAATGTATTGAAATATAACTGTACCCCACAAATATGTACAATCAATATATGTTAATTGAAAAATAAAAAAGCAAAAAAAAAAAAAAAAATTATCATGTTAGAGTATTGTTATGTTCCAGAACAAGGTATGGAAAATTTGGCCCTAAAGACAACAGAGAGCACAGTTTCAGAAATAAACTTGCCCTGGAGTTCTTTCTTTCCACAGAAGACATAGATAAACGACACATTACAAAGCTCCATAACTCACGTTTTTAAAAGGATTGCCTTTTACTTACTCTAGTCATATGATGAATGGACTTGCTAGGAGTTCTCTCTCCCAATCACAAGTTGAGTTTCCTGGAGCAAACGTCCTCATGAGGACACTAAAAAATACATGATAAGGCACGGCTTGCCAGTAAAACCAACTGTAAGAGGACAACTTCCAGGAGAAAAAAGTAAATCTCATAAATTCTGTGACTGTGATATGAAAAGAACGGGCCATATCTCTCTCTTCTTGGGGTTTACCCAGCATAATCCCATCTGTCACCCCCATGGTGGCCCCTGGAAGTATCCCACTTCCCTTGTTGGGGGGCAGGAGGGGAAAGCAAGGAGCCTACTATTTTTGGGGGGATGTGTTACAAACTGATTGAAATAAGCTGGCAATTTTAAAAAGAATTTTCAAAATACTAAAGGAGAACATAAAGACGTATTCATAAAAGTATACATAGCCAAATAACCTAATGAGCAAGCTCTAAAAAGATGATTTCTGATCTTATAACAACTATAACTTAGGCCCAAAAAGCTGAACTCCATTTATTCATTTAACGAAAAGTGAACACCTTCTAACAGGTGTCCCCTTTGCTAGGCTCTGGAGCAGATGTGAAGAAGCATAAAACATGGCCCTGGGCCCCAAAACTCACAGTCCAGTTAGAGAGAAATGTCCATCACTAATTTTACTACCATGTGATAAATGCTACAGGTAGATGGGCACACTGGAACACACAGAGGGAAAAGTGAAATCTGTCAGGGCCATTAGAATTGGTCAGAGAAGTGGAAGTGACTTTAGGTCTTAATGGAGAAATAGGTTCCTGGGGTGAGAAAATGAGGAAAGGCATCTCAGACAGAGGCAAATCAGCCCAAAGCAGTGTGGTGGCATGGGGGAGTGGTGGCAGGTGGCACCAGCTTCTTACTCCTTGCAGCTGGCTGCCTGTCTCCTGTGACTTGGAAGGGGCCTCCTGGGCATCCTATTTACCTGCAAAGACCCAGGAACTGATTCCAATTCTTCCCACCTTCTCCGGGCCCTCTCATTCAGTTTCAGGCCTAAAGCAGGTTAGCAGTCCACAGGTTTCAGGAGGGCCCTTCTCTTCCCATGCAGAGAAGTGGCTTTATGAATTAAGAATGGTCTTAGGAGTTATTTTCCAAATCTAAAATCAGGTCTAGGGGCTCACAGTGGAATAGAATGTCTAAGACTGGATCTCTAGGACCTAAGGTCATTATGATATCAGACCCTGCATATAGTACTTTAACTATCTACTAACTATCTGCAGGCATGGGGATGCCTGCAGAATCAGTGCACGCTGGGTAACAGGAAAGTGACT
>NW_007733584.1:102599-104795 GCF_000696425.1 Galeopterus variegatus | reverse complement strand
CTAAAATCAGGTCTAGGGACTCACAGTGGAATAGAATGTCTAAGACTGGATCTCTAGGACCTAAGGTCATTATGATATCAGACCCTGCATATAGTACTTTAACTATCTACTAACTATCTGCAGGCATGGGGATGCCTGCAGAATCAGTGCACGCTGGGTAACAGGAAAGTGACTGGTCACTTCACCTGATGCTTTAACCTTTAGGGAAGCAAGAGAATCTTCAGCCTTCATGAGAGAAGAGTGAGACAGGAAGAAAAGAGATGTGGCAAAAACCTTTATTGCTCGGAGTAGGTGCAGGGTGCACAGCCTCCCATGCAGGTGCTCAGGAAGGACACTTTGATGATATTGAGTGGTATCTCCAGTTCCCTTAAGGAGCTTGTCTCACTTTGCTTCCAAACCTATTGGAAAATTATAGGCAAAGCCTATTGTGTCAAACCAGAATTTCAACCAAAATTTTTATCTAAAGAGGCTTAATCAATGGATTCTCACAGCCTAACAACCCTGAACCAAGATCCAGGAAATACAGCAGAGGTTACCGTCTTGGCAGACCTTCTGACAAGCCCAGAAATCTGAAGCTGTTGACATTTGATTTTCTGTTTTTTTGAAGACACTGAGTGGTGTAAAGGTCTCTATGAGAATGAGTTATCTCCTAGAAATGTCTAACCAGAAATAGATGATCTACCTGGCCGTTTTGTTCTCCTTTCTAGAATCACTTATCCTCCTGTTCTCAGTAAAGATCAGAAATCACTCATAAGAGGCTTATCAACAGGAGCAACAGGAAATGTCTGCGTTTGACTTTTACCAAGAACAGAAGGACATGACTGGTTCAGCAGCCTACATGAAATTTGTGTTTTTGGTGCTGTTGCTAATAAGTAGTTGTTCATTTTACAACAGCTGCTTTCAGATATACGATCCTGGTTAACAGCTCAAGAAAATGAGTAAAAAGGGCTGGCTGGTTAGCTCAGTTGGTTAGAGCATGGTACTCATAACTCCTACGTCCAGAGTCCAATTCCCTGCACCAGCTAGCTGCAAAAAAAAAATAGGTAAAAACATTTTGCATGTATCCATGGACAAACATGTCACAGGGTAACTGCATGTGTGAGGCCCTTATATGACCTGCTGAAGTTGGGAGGAAAATTTTCCTAGGGGATGTCACAGTCTAGTTAGGGGGACCAAGAGACATATAAACAGCCATGAGCCTGTGTAGAATGCATCAGTCCCTTAAGAAGTGTATGAACAAAGTTGGACAGGAGGGCAGGAAGAAGGAAAGCACAGCCATTGGGGGCTGGAGACAGCCTCAGGGAGATGACCCAGCTGCAGGTAGGCTGTGGGCAGACAGAGAAGAGGAGAAGGGCATTCCAAGTAGAGGGGATGTGGAAGCTGGGACCTGTAGAAGTTCAGAGACTGCAGAGGAGTTCGGTGTGGCAAGGACGGAGGGAATAGGCAGGACAAGCTGCTCAGGGCCACATCAAGGAGGGCCTCTGGTGCCATGCTAAGGAGACTGACCTTCCATTGAGTGGGGCACTGAGGACAGAGGAGGGAGGGAAGGGTGTTTCCTCAGGTGACGACAAAATCCTCCACTATAAGACTGTGGCTCTTAAGCCCTCTTTTCTGTCCTAATTCTACAACCCCCATCAGAGAAATAATACGTTGAACAAATATACTGAAATGAATATTTCAATATGTGTGATGAATTCACATCATGAGCACCCCATTCATGTGTGTTGAGTACTGGTTTAATGAATGAGCAATGCTGTGAGATTAATTCATCAGGAATGTTCTGGATGGATTAGAGAGGGGGACAAAAAGAAAAATGACTTGTTAAAAAATGTGAAAAGGGGAAAGGAAAGGAAACTAACATGTACTGAACACATGTTATAGCTAGGTTCTCTATACATATTCTCTGCCTGTTACTTTCAAATATATTAGTTCACCTAACCCTCACCACTCACCCACCCCCAAAAATGAAAGGACTATTCTTATTTCCACTGTACGGATTAGTAAACTGAGTCTCAGGAAGGTCAAATACCAACAACCAGAACTGTCTTTCATGGAAATCATGCTCTTTAACAGTAATAGTAGCAGCAGGAATAGAAGGTGAGGGACCCCTGTGAACCCCTGAAGGCATGACGAATATCAGATCAATTGTACTTATGAGTGGGTCAATACTGGCCGAAGCAAAGAGATACTGCAGAA
>NW_007733584.1:101081-101380 GCF_000696425.1 Galeopterus variegatus | reverse complement strand
CAAACAAGCAAAGGCCAAATTCACCTAGGAGGATCCTTAATGAAGCCGTACAAACTACTAAGTTTGTTAAATTACACCCTTAAGTACGTATCTTTTTAACATTTTGTGTGATGAATTGAGGGGTAAGTATAAAAGTACTGCATATCAAAGTTTGACTCAAGAAAAAGCACTTGTGGGTTGCTTGAGCTGCAAGCTGGACTAGCTGCTTTTTTCGGAGAACACCATGTTTAATTAATAGAAAAACTGACAAACTACAGTCAGTTATTTAGGCTTAGGGGCTGGGCAAACTTTTTCTCAAA
>NW_007733584.1:93143-99418 GCF_000696425.1 Galeopterus variegatus | reverse complement strand
ATGACCGGTAAGGGGGTCTTAACCCTTGACTTGGTGTTGTCAGCACCACACTCTCCCAAGGTAGCTAACCAGCCATCCCTATACAGGGATCCGAACCCACGGCTTTGGTGTTATCAGCACCACACTCTCCCAAGTAAGCCATGGGCTGGCCCTCTGATACATATGTTTAAATTGCTCGATTTTATTCCTAATACAGAAAATATTCATAGTTCTAACCCACATAAAGAAAAGTTCCTTGGAATCCTGAATAATTTTTCAGAGCATAAAGGGCTTCTAAAACCAAAAAGTTTGAAAACTGTCAGCTCAGGACACATACCTTGTAAACTGTGGGAGACAGTACTAAAATCCTGATCAATCTGACTGTGGGAGACAGCACTAAAACCCTGATCAATCTGACTCCAGAATCCCTTCTCTTACCCACTGCACTAGATTCCACCCTGTTTCATTTCAGATCTGTTGTATTTGAGGTGCCAGATTTCCAAGAAGCCCACTCTGCTTCATAGTCACCTAATTGAACCCCCAATCATTACAGATTTAAAATAACAAATATCAGTTAGATGGGCAAGGTTATGCCGTGGTTACAAACAACCCCAAAATTTCAGTGGCTTAATATAACAAAAGCTTTCTTGGTCATGCCAAGTCTGCTGCTGGCCTGGGTGACCCTCCAGGTCAATTGTTCCCCGTTGCTCGTGAGGCAGGCTGGCCACCATCTCTACTCAAGTCCTCCACAATCACTGTCACAGGGGAGGGTGTGCTGGAGAGCCAGGCACCAGCGATCAAATGCGTCCAGTGAGAAAGTGGCACAAGCCACTTCTGCTCATGTTTCTTTGAAGGATGGGAAGATGCCATCCCTGTAGTCCAGAACAGAGGAGAGCTGGACATTGGTGAACACAGTACCAACAATCATCTTGTGCTTCCTCTACCCTTCCAACCAAAAACACCCCATCTTCTGCTCTGAAAAGTTGCTGTACGAGATGCTAGGGCATGAACCAAGGCTCAGAATTTAGCCTCTGCCCTTCAGGAACTCACAAATATTTGGAAAGATAAAATTACAAATAATGTCACTTTACTTTTGTACAGCTCTTTACTATTTACCAAGTACCCACACAAGTAGTTACTGAACAAGGCAGTTGGAGGAGAACTCCAGATGAATCGAATGGTTTTGAGTGTTCTTGGGAGAAAGAAAACAGGCTGAGATGATCAAGGATGGTTTCAGGGAGAAGGTGGGATGTGAATAGAGGTCGTGAAATGAGGGGAGAATTCAAACAGGTAGACACAGAAAAGAGAACGTGAAGAAGATGTAAAGTTAGGGAAGTAAGAGAGATTCAGTGGGTGGCGAACAGACAGGTGCGGCTCGCATTAGTCATGTCAGGAAAAGTATTGCTAGCACACAACAATGATGTCAGGGCTGCAAAGACAGGACAGCTGTCTGGAGAGAACAGTAGCAGCTGGAGCCCTGGGGAGGGCCCAAGTCCCACCTGGGAGGAGAGGGTGCAGCTAACTAGGCCCACAGGAAAGGAGGTTACAGGGCCCCGAGTGCTTCAGATTCATCCACAGGAGAAATGTTAGGCTCAGAGATACAGACATCATTTATTTTAATTGAAGGAGCTAAAACCAAAACATGCTTTATGTCTTCTTTTTCTTAAAATGAATTTTCTTCATAATTTCCCAACTTCAATAACAATAAAATAGCTGTGGCATAACTGTCTCACGCAAGTAAAAATATAATTTTTAGAAATAGCAATTTACTAGCATAAGTCAAGCAGATGTTAAAATTATCTTGCTTAAATTAAATTGTCACGTTCTTTGGCTCTCAAGAGTAGGCAAGTCCTGTTTTGTGTTTCTCTGCTTTGTGTGTTGACATCTACTTTTGGAGGGACGTAAGATAAAAAAGAAGAAAGAAGGAAAACAACAAATCTTGAGATGCATGTTATGTGTCTGCTCAGGGAAGCTGCCATGATTCACTGAAGCACCTCGGGGGCCGATTGAGAATAGGGAGAAACTTAAGCAGGGCAGTCGTGATAGAAGAGAAGAGATTACAAGCAGAAACAATGCAGGTGTAGCATTGAAAAGACCTTTGAATGACTTAATCAACATATTCTACTATCCTCACCAGATGCAACCCTTAGTTTGTTTAAATGTTGATGTAAATCTTCGACTATGTAATGCTAGAGGAAGTGAGGAATTTGAGGCAAGACTGTTGAGGTTTGCTTGGCAGGCCTTACAAAGCTGCAGTCAGTAGGGAGCCATTGTGTTGTTGAGAGACTGACACTCATCAAGACTGACACTTAACAAGGCTCTGGGGCCAGAGTACAGGTGCACTGGGAGCATCTAGATGGAAGTGGATGCAAGAGTTATCTATCAGGAAAGATAAATCAAAAAGATTTAGGATTAACCAAAAGGAGTTAAAAAATGATTCCGAAGTTTGGAATCTGAGTGGCTAAGTACCATGGTTAAAGGAGTTAGGGAGAAGAACTCATTAATTTACAATATTTCAGTTTTCTGTACTAGATAAATTACATTTGAGGTGAAGGTGGGCCTTCTGCATAGAAATGTTCAATAAGCAAGTGGACACAAGGATTGGAGCTTAGAGAAGACTCAGCAACTGAAATACAGATTTAAGGTGATCCACAAAAGAATGGGAAGAGAAATCAAGGGAGTTGCAAAGAATAGAGAGAGAGTGGCAGATGGCAGAACATCAGGTTGGGGACCATATCTTGGGAGCTGTTAGATTTTTTTCTTTCTGACACCGAATACTTTGTGTCTTTTCCAATACCCCTTCTCCAACTCTGACACCAACTGGGTGTCCAACAATTCAATTCAGTTCTGACACTGTCTACCTAGAGTCAATGTCAGATCCTACAAGTTAAAGATCTCAGTCCCACAAGACTTCCCCCACTTCAGATGCCAATCACAAGTCCTGGTCCCCCATACTTCTGACCAGCAGCCTATAAATCCAGGGTTCCCACTACCCCTTCCTCAGGTTAGATAATTTGCTAGAATGTTTCAAAAAACTCAGGAAGGCATTTTACTTATGTTTACTGGTTTAACACAAAGTGTCTGAGAAGAGGAGCTTCTGTTCCCATGGAGTTTGGGATGTACCACCCTCCTGGCACGTGGATGTGTTCATCAGCTTGGGAGCTCTCCACACCCTACAGTTTAGGGGCTTTTATGGAGGTTTCATTATTGATTAAATGGCCAGTGGTGATTAGCTCAATTTCCAGTCTGTCTCTTCTTCCCAGAGAGTGCATGTGTTGGAAGTGGGAGAGTGAGTGGACAGTGAGAATTCCAAGCTTCTAATCAAGGCTTGGTCTGTCTGGTAACCAGCACCCATCCTGGAGCTATCTAGGAGCTCACCAAGAGTTTTCTCATTAGAACAAAAGAAGCTCCTGTCACCCGTATCAGGAAATTCCAAGGGTTTTAGGAGCCCTGTGCCAAGAACAGACCAAATGTCTTTCTAGGATATTGCAAGGGCTGTCCTCATGAGGAAGAGAAGCTAATAGAAAAGCAATCAGAGAGTTAGGAGGGGACCTACACTAGGCAGTGATATGGAAGTCAGATAGGAGCATTTCAGAAGGAGGCAGAAAGTGGACATTTAGCTTCCTTTCTGACTCTACAGCATCTGAGCCCCTTTGCTGCATTTGGGGAATTCCTTGTCTTATTAGGCAGAGCCTGATTAATTTTCCAGCCTCCCTTGCAGCTAGGAAGGAGGGACATAACCTAGACTCTTCCAATCGGCACTCGTGCCCATAAATGAGAAACTAGGGATGCTGCAGGGCCCACTCATTGGTGAATGGTGTCACCAGAGACAGGTACGTCCAGCATTGGTGCTGCCAACAGTGTAAGCAGCAACATCCAGGCTGGCAGCAGATTCCCTNGAGCTATCTAGGAGCTCACCAAGAGTTTTCTCATTAGAACAAAAGAAGCTCCTGTCACCCGTATCAGGAAATTCCAAGGGTTTTAGGAGCCCTGTGCCAAGAACAGACCAAATGTCTTTCTAGGATATTGCAAGAGCTGTCCTCATGAGGAAGAGAAGCTAATAGAAAAGCAATCAGAGAGTTAGGAGGGGACCTTCACTAGGCAGTGATATGGAAGTCAGATAGGAGCATTTCAGAAGGAGGCAGAAAGTGGACATTTAGCTTCCTTTCTGACTCTACAGCATCTGAGCCCCTTTGCTGCATTTGGGGAATTCCTTGTCTTATTAGGCAGAGCCTGATTAATTTTCCAGCCTCCCTTGCAGCTAGGAAGGAGGGACATAACCTAGACTCTTCCAATCGGCACTCGTGCCCATAAATGAGAAACTAGGGATGCTGCAGGGCCCACTCATTGGTGAATGGTGTCACCAGAGACAGGTATGTCCAGCATTGGTGCTGCCAACAGTGTAAGCAGCAACATCCAGGCTGGCAGCAGATTCCCTGAATCCATATCCAGCATGATTTGGGGACTTATTCTTGGCTTTCTGGCCTCCGAGCTTGGTTCTCTTCCCGCTTGCCATGTCCACCCCCAGCCCCAGATTATTTGAGCTCCCTAATATCCTTCTCTTTCTTTTCTCCTTAAATGGCCAGTTATTTCTATTGCTTGCAACCAAGACCTGTGACTAGTACAGAAAGGTTTTTATGATGTCAAGCACTGCAGATTGTTCAAGAGAGCATTTGATTTCATGATTTGGTTATTTGTGATTTTAGACAGGTGTCTAATAATGGGAATGAAATATTATTACGAGTACAAAAGAAGGTGAGATAACGCTTATCCAACCATATGTCTGAGATCAATATTGTGCTAACCAACAATATGGACTTGGTTATAGACCGCAGGAGGACTCATTATGGTCCAGTTTTAAAAAATATGAGGGCTTCTCTTGCTCAGGGCTACATTTTATATACAAAGTGAGGCAGGAGGTAGAGGTTGTTTGCTTCTTCCTCCAACAGAGGGAGACCACTCTTAGCATCACAACTGAGAAGAAATCCCATAGATTGGTCCAATGGGGCAAGGGAAAGGTCTGTTTATCCAGAAGACCCTCACGTCATTCTCTTTCCTCCCTTCGTCTCCTTCACCATGTGGGGTAAAGACTATTGAACTTGGCATTCTAAGTGCTCCACACACCGGTGCCTCAGCCCTTCACCGTTGGCTCTGCCTCTTGCTTCCCTCACATGTCCCTCTGTGGGTGCAGGACTCTCTTGTGTCACTCCATATTCTGCAAAGCTGTCATGTCCTTTCACCAGATGAGAAAACACTGCAATGTCTTCTTTCGTCTAAAATGGCCCTCCCATTTTCTGCCTGGCAAGATCACAGGCATCCTGTAGAATTCAGACTGAATACAGGGGGTCTTCAAAAAGTTTGTGGAAAAATAGAATTAAAAGATAGTACAAAGGGTCTCCAAAAAGCTCATGGAAAGATTTGTACTATCTTTTAATTCTATTTTTCCATGAACTTTTTGAGGTACCCTCGTATTGCTTATTTAGGGAAGTCCTCCACACCTCAGATCAAATTATTCCTGCTTCTGCTCTCCTTTCACCGTGCTCCATAAACAGTTGGATATGCACCACATCTACATATCTAGTTATAAATCATATGTGTGCCACTACCACGCATAAAACCCATTATGTGTATTTTTAAACACACAAGAAAAAATTAAAGTAAGAAGTAAAAGACAAATATAAAAACAATTTCTTATAGTTTCTCTTTCCATATTGCAATAGATCGTCTCATTTCCACTTTCACCCCAGCCCAGGATGCTCATACTTTGTACATATTTTTATATATTCTATTCTATGTACACATTCTATTATAATTCTGTTTCAGTTTTCTGTATAATTTGACATTGTATCCACACAATGCCCAACACAAAGCTGGTGCTCTTAGATACCTGTTAACTTATACAACAGTAGAAATAGGTTTTTTTAGTAGACAGTTTCAAGTCTCCATAATTTCCTCAGTAATGACAGATGGCAGAAGTTGGTTTTGACTGGCATATCTAAATAACTGTAGTTTAAAAGTCAAGCGAATTACTTTTCTTCATTTAAACTGTCCAACACGTGTGCTCAGTTAGGCTTTCTGTTCTGTCAGTCTTGGGTTGATGCCTTAGGGCACAAGTGAATGACAATGCAATCTAAGGTCTAGGGCTATTAAAAACCCAGGTCTGCGTTTGTTTTTTGGATGGAGTTTTTGGACATTACCATCTGAACTAAAACTGGGTTATTAATTTGCAAATGTGAAAGTTTCCCCAAACAAGCCAAAAGCTCAGTTATTCATGCATATCTTGAATCAGAGGGGGG
>NW_007733584.1:85058-92528 GCF_000696425.1 Galeopterus variegatus | reverse complement strand
AGAGGAGGGGGGGGGGGGGGGGGGGGGGAACCAGGAATATACTTTAAATAGTCACGATTCACATTTCTGAAAATCCTATTTAGTTTGGGCATTCAAGGCTCAGTGCTTTTTCTTATGACTTGTGAAATGCTTGTAGAAAATAGAATCTTTAAAAAATACTGTTAATTTGTGGTCCTCCACAATGCTCCCTCTAGTTGTTTATATTATACTGCTGATGGCAGAGCTACATAGGAAACAGTGTATTGATTTGTCAGTAATTAGGTGTGAGAGTTCTATGAGGACAGCCATGTCCCTTGCTCAGCAGCATCTGCCTGATGGGAGGTGGCAGTGAACTCGTGTGGACTCTGAGTGCTGCTCTATAGCCTATTGTTAATATGAGGGGAAAAAACATAATTTGAAATAAAGCGTCTTGACTGAGCACTTATCCTTTATTTTGTGTTCTGTTTACTTCTCCCTCAAGACAACATCAATTTCTGCTAAGGGCCATTTGGTTACAGTAATATGGATGAATCCACATACATTGGCTGTTTGGAATGCTGCTTTTGTTTGGGAAACCTATTGATAGGTAAGGAAGTTGACACATCGTATACCATTAAAAGAATTTAGGTTTGAGTTGGAGTTTGGGGTAATCAGACCACACATACGTCCTTCCCTCTGGGGATTAATTCCTAAATAGCATACACCCAAGGAATAGTAGCCAAAGTACTGCTTGAACAAGAATGGGGCAGCCCCAATAACCCCACTGCCAGCCTCCAGTGAAGATGCATGAATTCGGCTGAGGCCAGGAGGCTCAGTGACCCTTGCTTCCTCCTCCCCCCTCCAAAGCTGAGCTGGCTGCCTCTGCAGAGCCAGCGCGTCCCCCTGCCCAGGCACGCCGATAGCCAGGAGTGACATGCTCCCTCGGCAGCAAGTAAAAAAGGACTCGTCTCCTGTCGGTTCTGACCATTGAGACAAGCAGCAAAGCAGAGGTCAGGGAAGGTCTTTATTCAATCAGATCAGCAGGCCCTTCTTCCATGAGAGTGTCAATACTGTGGAGTGCACAGAAGATAAACAAGAGCTAAAGTATTTCATCCACCACAGGCAGGGAGGCCTAAATTGGAAAGGTCTGGAAATTCCTCTTCACCAGTAATGGTAATATTTGGTTCCATGATTTACTGGAACTTCCTAAACTTTCTAACTTACTGGGCTTTCTAAATTTTGTGGGCTTGAGGTTATGTTATTTATTTGTGAGGTTAGGCTATGCTATCCTGCTGTAACAAATGACCCCAAAACTCTCAGACTCTTACATAATAAAGCTTTTTCTTATACTATAGTCTATGAAGGACCGGGTATAGCTCTGCACGTGTCATCTTGGCTCCAGGACCCAGAATGACAGAGTAGCTTCTTCCTGGGATATTAGCAGTTGCTGAGGCAGATGTGGGGAGGGGGACACTGCAAACTACACATCATTTTTGCTCACATTTCACTGACCAGAGTTAAGTTGCTTGGCCACATGGGAGCTCAACAGGGAGGGATGTTTCATCCTTTCATAAAAAGGGTCACCACAGGCTGGGTACCGAATATGCATAAACAGTATTACAGTCTAACACATTCTGTTACATTCTTATGTTTTGTGTTACTCCCCAAGAACTTTAGAAAAGTGAGACACAAAAGAGGCCTGGAAATGGAGAAACGTAACTTTGGGAATGTTCCAGGCTAGGTTATGCTCTGTTGCCAAATAACCATTACAGAGAAACAAAGGCTTATTTGCTCACAATACCTATCCGTTTGGGGCAGGCAGGAGGCTCTGCTCCTTGCTGTCCTCACCCAGAGATACAGGATAGCACCTGCACCATCTGCAACCCAGCAGACCCATGGCAGGGAAAGAGAACAGGGTAATTCACACGCTGTCTTAAAGACTTTCATCAAGAGTTAACACATGACACTTCTGTTCACATTCTGTGGACCGGAGTAGGTCACATGGCCATGCACAAATTTAAACAAAGTGCTGGCTGTCACACAAAGTGCCTGGGAGGAGGAAATCCAAATTACAGGTGAGCCGCCTACGAGGAAAACTCTGCTCTCACAGTATGACAACACAGAATTCTTCTGCGACCAGATGTGTGGTGATTTCTCCCTAACATCAGGCAAGCAATCAATTCTGCATCAGACACCAGCTGAGTGCCCTCCAATTCGCTTCTGACACTATCTGCCTGGAGGTAGCATCAGATCCCATAGGCTGGAGGCTCAGTACCCAAGACTGCCCCCACTTCAGATGCCAGTCACAATTCCAGGTCTCTGGAACTTCTAACCGATCAACTATCAATCAGGGTTTCCGTAAACTCTTCTTGGGTTCTATTAATTTGCTAGAGCAGCTCACAGGACTCAAGGAAACATGTTCACCACTTTATTATAAAGGATATACAACTAAACAGCCAGATGAAGAGATGGAAAGGGTGAGGTCTGGAAGGGTCCCGGGTGCAGGAGCTTCTGTTCCTGTGGAATTTGGGTGCACCTGGGTGGATAAACCCCTCATGCGTTTGCTATGCACATGTCCTCCAAACCTGGTCCTTTTATGACTTCATGAAGACTTCATTATGTAGCCATAGTTGATTAAATCATTGGCCATTGGTGATCAACTTAACCTTCAGCCCTTCTCCCCTCCCAACCCTCTTGTTCTTTCTGAGATCAGTCCCCATCCTGAAGCTACCTGCCAGCCACCAGCCAGTTCATTAGCATACAAAGAGATATTTATTACTGTGGAGATTCCAAGGATCTTGGGAGTTGTATGTGAGGAGATGGGGACGAAGACCAAATATATATTTTACAATATCATGCTCCCCCATGAGCACACAGTAGGTATTGAAGCAGTTACACCAATGGAAGTGGCAGGAGGCTTGGGCTGGGCAACTGAATAAAGGATCCAGAATCCAGCAGGCACCCAAGACTCTCAGCCAGACTGTGGAGAACAGGGGAAAGGAAAAAGTGCTCTGTTTGTCTCTTCAGCTTTAACTTCTCGGTGGGGAAAAAATGAAAGGGTCCATACTGTTAAAATTGTATATGTTGTGCAAAGTTTGGGTTATTTCATACGTCAGCATTGCATTATTTAGGCTTGGTCTGTACCTGATGCTCTATTTAAGCCTGCCAGGCAAACTAGTTGGGCATCAAAATAGATTATTGATAACCACTCAGCCTATTGTGGATTGTGACCCTGGGTATGGCAATTAACGTCTTGTCTTGATCCAGTTTAGAGACCTCTAAAGAGTATCTAAGAGACCTTCATAAAGGCTTTGAGGGGCTCAAATGCTCACTTTACTGATTCTTCTGGTTGTGGGGGTGTCATGGAAAGGATGGGGAGGGTAGTTCTATGAAGGGGCCAAGGCCGACTTCTCCATCAGGCATAGCTGGCATAGTGCCTAGCGCTCTGAATACTTTTAGGGGCCCACAACAGTGGTTTGTGGTCTTTTAAAATCAGGAAAAAGAAACACTCATGTTGAAAAAAATTTTTAGTGTGAGTATATATAATATTCATGTACTCATCTTTTTATCAACCCAGTAGTAAATATATATTTATTTTTTTTTAGTGGAAGAAAGGGTTCTTGAAGGCAGGAGTGGCTAAGGCCCATGAAAATCATAATGTGGCCCTAGAAGGGGCACGCAGGATTCTCCCCTAACCTTTTCTCTGGAGAGCAACAGAAAGATGGTTTGGCTCCACCTGATCAGCAAATGCATTGGGGTTAACAAGTCAAGAAAAGAAATGAGGACAATCTGGCCTCCAGGGGAAGAGAGGGCTTCCCCAGCTCCCTGCTGTGGGGCACACCAGGTGGAAGAGTGCTGATAAGGACGGTCAAGTTCTACAGAATAATCTGGGGATAAAGAGGTGGTAGAGCCTCCTGTATGGTGGAGTGTGATGAGGAAAGGATCACAGCTTAAGCCGGCTCCTTTCGGATTCTTTTCTTCCACTAGGGCTGTCATATGCCAGGCCTGAAGTTGTTCCCAGTAGGGTTCTTCCATCTCCGCCCAAGGAGCAGGGCAGAGAGTCAGCACATTTAACCCAAGGCCTCAGGAGGAGCTATTCTTTCTCTGGACTGCTAGTCCTTGGAGTGCTTTTGCCCTTAGCCCCACCTTTCCTGCTACTCTCTCTTATCTAGACCACTGCCCGGACATCCTTCCTGGTGGCCCTGTGTCCGCCTTGCCCTCTGTAGTGTGGACCTGTGCTGTACCATACAGTATCAAGCCACTTGGGAAATTGAGCCTTTGCAACGTGACTATTCCAAATGAGATGTGCTACTAAGTAGGTGCCAGGAGGGAGGAATTGTGAATACTCAGTTACAAGGCACCAGTACTACATGTAAAGTGGTATACTGCTAGTTGAAAATGGACTCAGATTAGTTAAAAATGTATATTGCAAATCCTACAGCACCCACAAAAACACTGAAGGAAAAAAAAAGATGTGCTATGACACTAAAATGCACACCAGATTTCAAAAATTTACTGTATTTAAAAAATACATATAAACTATCTCAAAAATAATTTTATAGTGATTACATGTTTAACTATTAATAATTTAGATATATTAGGTTAAACTGAATATATTAAAATTGTTTTTACCTGTTTCTTTTTTACTTTTTAATGTGGCTACTAGAAACTTTTTTTTTGGCTACTGGCTGGTACAGGGATCTGAACCCTTGACTTTCGTGTTAAAAAACTACGCACTGACCAACTGAGCTAACCAACCGGCCCTAGAAAAATTTGTTAATGACGTATCTGACTGGCATTTGTGGCTCACCTTATATTGTTATTGGACAGTGCTGCTTTAGACTTCATGCAGCACCCAGAGTGAGCCTTGGAGAATCATGAGTGTCATGTTGCTTCTCTCTGCTCAGAACCTTCCAGTGGCTTTGCATTTCACTCAGAGGCCAAGAAAATATCTTACGGTGGCCCATTGGCCTTAGATGATCCTAGATGATGCCAACGACCCCTCTGACCCTCTGTCCGATCACTCTTGCCTTTGCCTCTCCATTCAGGGCACGCTGGCCTCCTTGTTACTTGCGGAATGTGCCAATGCTTCTACCACAAGGCCTTTGTGTGCTTTCCCCTCTGCTGAGAATCCCTCCCCTGTATATGTGAACATCACTCCCTCACTTCCTGTAGGTCTCTCCGCTCATTCATTATCACCCTGTTTAAAGTAGGAGCATGCACAGGCGTGCACGCACATGCCTGTCCCCTGTACCACCTGTCCCCCCAACTCTGCTTTAGTTTTCTTCATAGTGCTTACCATAAGCCGTTCTTTTTTAGTTTTTTTGTGCATCTCACTCTATTAGAACATATGCTCCATGAGGGCAAGGATTTTGTCTGTTATTTGCTGCTGAATACCCAGTACCTAGAACAGTGTCTGGCATTTAGTAGACACTCAAAGGACACTCAATGAATGTCTGTTGAGTGAATAAATATCAGAGTGGTAAATGTCTGTGGATCCAGGGGAAAAACAGCTCAGGATGCCCCTTGGGCCTGCTGCTAGCCTAAGCAAGAGGATCCCCTCCACCGCCACACCAGATTTCTACCTTGGGGTTTGAAGCAAAAGCCTCATAGTAATGGGGTTCCTTTGCCTGACTTTATTCTCTATGGAAACTCAAGGCAGAGGCTGTGGCAGGACAGCACCTGGGAAGCTTGGCCCATCTAAATGCCACCAACTCCACACAGCTCACAGATCTGTCTTTTTCTTTTCTTGTCCCTTTTTTTTTTTTGAACGACTAAAACAGACTATAACATTTAAAAGTTCTTAGGCAAAATCAACAGAAAGCTAAGAAATGCAAATAGCATTAAAACCAATTACCATAGAGCTTGGGCAATGATCCTACAATAACTAGAGTCAAGTCACAAATTGATTAAATTTTCAAGAGTGAGGCCTGGGTTCCTCTGGCTTCAGCTTTCATCTGTCTCCAGGTTACACAGGCACTGGATGTTATCTCATTTCCCATTGCCTAAACTACTCCCGAACATTCTCCTCCAGTCAAGGAGAACCTGACAGGTCAATTTCTCTTGTTACAAACCCTTGCTTTCCAGACACCTCTAGCTATAGTCAAACACTCTCCGTGCAGTTAATCCCCATTTCTTCCTGTCGGTTCTTTTCCCTGCCCCAGCTGGCTTGAAGATTCATCTCTGTGGGCTGCTCCCACCCCCACCAAACTCAGTGCAGCCCCTCTGGTGAGACTTAACAGCTTGGTCTCAATTAACAGGTTGAAGGCCCCAGAGGACAGGAGAGTCTCTTGGGTGTGGACTTGCCATCCACAGCAGCCTCCAGACCCCTCCTGGGCCCTTCCACAAGGGGGTTTAGTGATTAGTGATTTGCTCTGTGCAAAATCAGATAGAACAAAAATTATATCCCATTGTCTGGGACTTACCTGTCAGGGATTTTGTGGCTTAGGCTCTGCCTGAAGAAAGAGAAATCATTGCTTCAAAGCACTTGTTCTGCTTTCTCAGGTTGCCTGCTGCCCCACCCACCACCTCTAAGGTGCCCAGCCTGCCAGTCCAAGGCCCTCTATGCCCTTCTCCTTCACTTCCCCTCTGCTTTTAATCAAGTAAGGGCTTGGGAATGTAAAACCTGCTCCACGACTTACTGTTTGTCCTTACGGAAATTACTTAACCCAGCTGAGCCTTACTGTCACTTGTAGAATGGGGGTGATAACAGAAGGTACCTGTCTTAGAGGGACCTTGGGAGGTTATCTGAGAAAACACACATGACGCCCAGCACTGAGCCGAGGTGCTTCATAAATGGTGGTCCCTTCTCCTTGGCTGTTGTGGGCTTTAGTTTTCGCCTGCCTGGCTTGTCCTGTGGCACCACCCCTCCCATCCTGCAGCAATCATATGGTCCCAGTGGCTTGACTTTCGTCATCACCACCAATGTGGGCAGGTGACCCTGCACAATGACTTCTGCCAGAGATGCCAGTTCACACCCACTGGCTCTTCTCTTCCAAGCTGTAAGAACTGTGTCCCCTGGAGCTGCAGGCTGTCTCTGTCCCCACATGAGGAATGCCTACCTGAGAAGGAAAGCAACACAGAGCAGAGGTCAGCTGAGAGGTGGACAGGGAGTAACAGAGCAAGTCCTTATGACATCAGTTGAGCCTCTGGATGTGGCTGAGCCTGAACCAGATGAACCCCCAAACTCCCAAGTTAAGAAAATCAATAAATTCCCTTCTTTTGTGTTTTGTTTTGTTGGTTGGTTGGTTTTTTGTTGCCTGCAACTGCAAAAGTCCAAACTAAAGTACTGCTTTTCCCTGCCCTGGCTCTTAACTTTGGCAGCTTTGTATAAGATTTTCATGAGTCTCTGGCTCCCCTGGGTGGTAAAGAGAATAAATTCACATTTCTAGGATTCCTACTCTATGCGTAAGCATGCTCCTTTCTACAATTTATTTATGCTTCAGCTCCTCTAGTCTCGGAGGTACTTGTGTTTACTCCTAGCCCAAAAATGCTTTAACAGAATTTCTTTTT
>NW_007733584.1:83070-83957 GCF_000696425.1 Galeopterus variegatus | reverse complement strand
TGCTACTGCCAAAATGTCCCTGAAACCCTTACCGATCTTTTAGTATTCAGAGACAACCTGGAAACACATCTTTAGTATGTGCCGCTCTGTGTTGTGCTTACATTTTTATATAATTGTTGCTCATTCCTTATTTTGACTCTTGCACTTCAGAAACACTAATCTGCTTCTCCTTACAGGTATCACACATCTCCTCTGTATTTGCAACCTTTGTCAGAGAAATGGAGCGCGCCTCCTCCAGCCTCCTCACCCACCTCATCCCCCCATCCCACACCCCTGGCCCAGGCTGGGCTAGGTGTCCCACTTCTATTTTCAATCATGTTCTATGCACAGAACTGTCATTATGTAGTGGGAAATTAGAAAAGGACAGGAGCAGGAGGAGGAAACTTGGTTGTTTGCAAGTGGAATAGCCAGTAAGGCTTGGTCCCTGAGGACATAGGCACGCACAAAAGCTGCCACAGGAAATAGACAGACAGGAAGCTCTGCCTCCACGTTGGGTGCCATTCGGTTGGACCAATGGGCTCCCACAAGCTGGGACAATCAGCAGAGACTATCAGGGCTCAGCCAATGACAAAACGATACGAACCTAGCTGGGAAGACTTGACCAACCCCAGCCCCATGCAATGGTTGGTGCTCTTGAGCTCCAGTATGTCTGGAGCCCACTCCATCCTCTCGAGTGTACTCTCTCTTTCTACTAAATAAAACTGCTCTTTGCTTTTCACCTCTGGCGTATCTCATTCAATTCTTTGTTCAAGACACCAGGAACCTGGACTTAGCTGGTGGAACCTGCAATTTCCTCAGTTTCCCCTAACGTCTTGGTTCTCTGACTGGGAAACCTGCAGTTTCCCCTAACAATTACAGTGATTCCACTGAGTAATGCTGTGCATTGA
>NW_007733584.1:80312-82638 GCF_000696425.1 Galeopterus variegatus | reverse complement strand
GGGAAACCTGCAGTTTCCCCTAACAATTACAGTGATTCCACTGAGTAATGCTGTGCATTGACTGAATGGTGTCCCCCAAATTTCATGTATTAAAAGCTTAATTCCCCCTGCAACCATTGAGGGTGGAAAATCCTATTATGATAATTGAAAGGTGGGGCCTTGAAGAGGTGATAAGATTGTAGGACCATGCCATAGTAAATGGATTAACAATGGTGGTCAGGGGCATGGTTTTGAGGGCTTTAAAAGAAAAGGAGAATCTGTCTTTCTCTGCTCTCTCTGTACTGCCATTTTTATAATGTGATACCCTGCCACCACTGAAGTCACCACCAAAGAAAGCCTTCACCAGATGTGTTTCCTGGACTCTGGACTTCCTAGCTTCTGAAACTGTAAGCAGTAAATTCATTTTTCTTTATAAGTCACACACCAGTTTTAGGTATTTTGTTATAAGCAATAGAAATGGACTAATCCAGGTAATTATCTGTTTATGGTTTGTGTCCCCAACTAGATTGAGAAGCTCAAGGCATGGTCTTCATCCATTTTTTTTCTTTAAGCCAAGTGCTTCCTAGCACAGGATTTGGTCCATAGCCAGCCCTCGGTTTGTTTAATGAATATATTAATTAGAAATGAGGGGGGTGGAGGAAGGTAAATGGCATTTGTTGAGGAGCTACTGTCTAGGTGCCTTATAGCCCTGTGATGAGAATTTCACAAGAGAATGTATAAATGACAGGGAGACATACCTAGCATAGAGTGGACATGTTTGTTGAATGAATGATGGAGGATCCACATTTTGGTGTTGAAAATGATGAGGCCCAGAGAGTGTGAGGTACTTTCAGAGTCACACAGTTAAAGTGAGAGAGTTGAGATTTGAACACAGCCCTCTCTGGTCCCTGAGCCCCTGGCTTCACCTACACCTACCGGCAGTCTTCTGTGTTACACCTCTTCATGCCCCTCACTCCTGCAGGCAGACAAACATTATCTTGTTGATAATAATCTTTGAATGTAATGTAACACTTTTATCTAATGGCTTTTCATGGCAAGAATTCCACACATATTTGTTGGACGAATGCATGAATGAATAGACTTGGGAAACTTCCAGTGCTGAACAAAGGCAGTGACTAGTCCATTTAGTGCACCATTCTATGTTCCTTTATTTATATGTATATTTATTTATATATTTATATTTATTTACATATATATTTCTTTATTAATTTAAGTATTCCTTTAAGCAAATGTGCAAATATCACTATAGCAATCCACTAAGCAGAAACATGTGTTATCAAATGACATTGGGGAGAGGGCCATACCAACAATGTAATAAAAATAAAAGTAATCTTTCCAGGACAGTGACAAATTTAAAATCTGTGGTATTCAGAATATTCTTGTGACTCTTTCATAATGAAAAGGAGGCATTTTAACCTCCCCTCTACAATCTGTTTCTCTGATTTAGAATTATCTGCAAAGATACTAACAGAGATCTCATTTTTTAAATCCGAGTTGTCGATTACGTAAGCAATCGAGCCACAGTGCAAAGTGGTGCGAGCAACACACTGTGAAAGAGAAGTAAACTGTTCAGTACTGCCCCAGTCCTGGCAGAGGATTCTGAGGGGAATGAAGCCACCGGGCAGTGTTGTAAGTGACCAGGATTGTAATCAAGACAGTAACAACCAGAGCTGCCATTTATTGTGCCCTTTTTTTGTGGTAAGCACTTTGCTGTGTTATATTATTGTATTAATTGGTCCCCACAACACCATGATAAAGTAAAATTTCCTATCCACATTTTACAGGTAAGATTTCAGAAACCTTAGGTAATTTGCACAAGAGAAGTTGCAGACACCAGGGTTTACACCCAGCTCGTCCTGACTCCAGACACAGTCTGGTGTGTTGGCTTGTGACTATAACCATAACACCAAATGCACAGCCCAGAATGGCCAGGCCCTTAACCTTGCTGTGGTTCTGAGAGCTGGTTCCCCTTCAGTTTTCTGAAGGCAAGGATATAGCCTGTTCCTCATGGCATCCCAGTACAAAGCGAGGCCTGCCACATTGTAGGAGCTCACCCAGATCACTCTGTGTGAGGAGAGTGGGAAGCTGACTTATTAGAAAAAAACATCTCAAGTCAAAGGCTAATAGGCATTTTCATTATGCAATCTGCAAGGACATACTTAAAAGCATAACGGTTTGGCCATATTGGTTTTATTTTATCATGATTAATTTCATGGAGACCCATCACTATTGAAAAAAAGTCCACAAGTTTCTTAGAAACAGTCCAAGGCCCCGCAATACTCTCCCTCCCCACCATCACTGTCAAGCACCCCCATGTCCTCTTACC
>NW_007733584.1:71716-79289 GCF_000696425.1 Galeopterus variegatus | reverse complement strand
GCCCTTGGCAAGCCAAAAAGAAATCAGATAGGAACAGAACATGCATATATTGGCTAAAACCGTGGCAGAGGTAGGTCAGGGATTTGCGTTCTGGGACATTTAGGAGACACAACAGTAAGTGAATGATAAATGATGGGGACAGGAAGTGTGGAAAAATGGGAGGAAAAGGAGGAAAAATGAAAGGAAACGGAAAAGGGCCTTCTGTGACACATTCAACAAAGGCTTGTCAGATGCCTTTAAAGAACAAGAGAAAGAACAGTGTCCAGGAGAGCACAGTCTCTGTGGGAATCGGTAAACAGGCCCTAAAGTCTGAAGAACTCAGACAGAAATCTGAGGCAGTTGAGCAGAGGCAGGGAATGTGGCGTGGTCCCCCTTCTAGAAGACGATTGGCAGTGGGGGTGAGGTGGGCTGGAAAGGAGCCACAGAGATTCTGCGTGTACCCAGCCGGTCTCATCTCAGTAATGTAAGGGGACATCATGAACAGGCACACGCCCCTTGGAGATCTTTCCTATGCAGCCTCTAACATAATCCACTAGAGAGACATTTAGGTGAACTTATTTAATTAAAATAGCTCCATTCTGGGAGCCAACACCTAAATCCATGTGAATTAGTTTCTTCGTATTGCTGGAAATAATTGGGGGCACCTGTTTTAGGAGGCAGCAGTGCTAGCTCTGGGAGGAGTATGACAGAGTGGGGGTGGCGGGGCAAAGCCCTGGCATTTATGTAGCAGCAGCCAACGGCGTGGCACGAGGCCTGCTACCTACACGCCAGGCACAGCTCAAGACACCGGGCACAGGAAGGAGGGCACCCTGGAGCCCAGAGGAAAGGGGCTTTGGGGAGTTGGGAGGCAGCAGCAGCTCCAGGGTGTCTGCCTGGGTCTCGGGGAGAGGGAATGGGGGGCTGGAGACAGGCATAGAAAGGCAGGGGTAAGGAGCTCAAGACAGACTCCCCTGACTCTGTCTTGGGCTGACCTGTTCCCTCCCTTCAGAGACAAAGGGCAAACATTTATGTTGTCAAAATATAAAGAGTTGGTAAATGGTGAACTGCAAAGAGAGATTTTGCAAGCAGGAAATAAGGTGGACTAATGTATTTATGGAGAGTACACTTTTTTTTTTAATGAAAAGTAATTTACAAACTTCCTCAGGAAAAAGAGAATTGTGACTTTCTTCGGAATTTAAATAGCCAGGGTCAGGCTTGTTGGTCAGCAATATCAGCTAAGAGTAACTGTGTTTTTTTCCCACGAAGTTGGAGTTGTACATCTTCTCCAATATACTTTTGTTAATATACTTTAACCTCATGCTTGTTGGTGTAGAAAGCAGTTGAAAGGTGTGTGTTATAATTTCAGAATGACCATTCAGAATTGGCAAGACGTTCCCTTTTCTGCTGTTTCCCCTTTAAGAGAATTAAATAAAACACTTTATATGGCTTTTAGTTATGTCTCTCTCTTTCCACATTATTCTAGTTGCCTGCCACTAGATGAGCGACCCTCTAGTTGCCTTGCCAAGAGGGGACTTCGCAATCAGGTAGTCAGCTCTCTTGAAGTGTCTGGAAGGGGGGATTTCATTTCACTCGGCACAAAGAAGGTAAGAACAGTCTGACTTGCTCAATAAAAACAGATCCGCAAAGTATTATTTATTCTGCCACTCCCACTCTCCTGAGTGGATTATTAATTAGTTTGGGGAAATGAATATACATATGGTTCCAAGAGTTTATGTGCAGCCCCACAAGGGCATCTGTAATAACACCAGCATCTCTGGAGCTTGGACACATCCTGGTTTCAGAGTCTATGTGACCCATAGAAAAATAAACCGGCACTTTGGTGGTTATTTTCTCACAAAAATGAAGGTGCTTCCTTTCAACAGGGCAAACCCAAAAAGTCTGTACTGAAATGACTCATCTGTATGCACAGGACTTTGAATTTACACAGTTATAGTTCAGGATAGAAAGGACGCAAGATACTAACTCTCCTCCCTTTTCCCTTTTCTCACACATGCTGAAGAAACAAAGGAGAAAAGAGGAATCTATTTCTGGCATATGAATTTAGTTTTCAGGGTAATCAGAATATTATGTAGGGCAACAGTGATCCTAGCTACCCAAATACTAACTTGCTTTCTCTTTTTCTACTACAAAAGAATGCCTAAGTTGACCATACATGTCAGAATTGTTTAATTTTCAGTAACTATGCAGGCATTCTAATTATTATTTCATTAGTAAGGAAGCTAAGCAAAGGAAAGCAGGGAGTTATGTGTACATTTCTAAAGGAAATGATTTGTAATCAGAAAAATTTTTCTCAACCATAGTTAAGATTATCTCCTTGGAGTGGGCAGTGCACATTTTCACAATAGCGGGCATGTCCTGTAGCCAAATGAGAGACATATGTCCCTTCTCTCGGATGGGATCTAATACAGGCAGGAGTTGTCTGAGTCATTCAGAGCTGAGTTATTGTTCTCCCTATCTTTTAGCCTCTGTGGTTCAGACATCAAACAGTGCTCTATTTTCTCTCAAAAACATGTCCTGAGAATGTGTCCTTTTTGTACCAGTTAGGCTTAAATCAAAGCCTACAGATTCAGAGCACTAGCTCTCAACCGGAGATAATTTTGTCCCTCAGGGACATTTGGCAGTGCCTGGGGACATTTTTGGCTGTCACACTGGGGGGAGGGAGGGGGGCAAGCAGGTCACCGCTACTGGCATCTAGTAGGTAGAGGCCAGGGATGCAGTTAAACATCCTACAATGCACAGGACAGCTCACACAACAAAGAATTATCCAGCCCAAAATGTCAACAGTGCCCAGGTTGAGAAACTCTGTATTAGAGGAAAGCTGACAAATATCCCTTTTCCTAATAAGTTTATGATACAGTTTTTTCATTAAATCTTTCAATAAATATTTATTGAGCATTTATAGAGCATTGTAAAGAAGAAAAGCAATCACTGCCCTCCTGAGCCATACAATTCAGAGAGAAGTAAAACACATAAATGCACACACACAATCCCTTTTCCTAATAAGTTTATGATACAGTTTTTTCATTAAATCTTTCAATAAATATTTATTGAGCATTTATAGAGCATTGTAAAGAAGAAAAGCCATCACTGCCCTCCTGAGCCATACAATTCAGAGAGAAGTAAAACACATAAATGCACACACACATACATACGTACACACGCATACATATGCACACACACACAAGTCAAGATCATTGCAGATGTGGTTCATAATTGTGAAGGAAATAAGTGGTTAACAATAGAGTAACCAGGGAGGTGCTTTAGATAACATGGTCGAGGAAAACCTTCCTCAGCAGGTTACTTGCTTTTGGCAGCAAGTAACAGAAACCCTAATTAAAGCTGGCTTAAACAGTGAGGAAATGTACATTTCACATAACAAATTCAGAGGTAGGTTGGATCACAGAACTGACTCAAGCCCTCGGCTCCAACTGTAATTTTCTAGTTCTATCCACTTCTGTGGGTCAGTTTCCTTTTCAGGTTGGTAGTAAGGTCATTGTTCTGGGCCTCAAATCTTCACACAACAGTGCCTACAGGAAAGAGAAGGAGATGGAGGGAGGGGGAAGGAAAGGGTGATGGAGAGGGGCAGAGAGATAACCTTCATAGCCCAGTGTCCAAAGCCATAGTCCTGAGATTTACTTTGATTGGGGTGCCTAGGTCTCATGCCCACCCCCGAGCAGTGACTGTGGCCAGAGGTAATGGGATGTGCTGATTGGCCTAAGCCAAATGGTGACCACCCTTGGCACTGGGTCTTGCACCAGGTTCTCCTTAATAACCAAACCAAAACTGACTGTACCCCTAGGAAGGGTAATGTACTTACTGGGTAGGCATTCAGAAACTTCTACAGGAGATGAAATTTAAACTGGACCTTGAAAGATAAAAAGGAACTGGCCTAGCCAAGAGCCTGAGAAAGAGCTTTACTAGGCAGAGGAACAAGTACTAGTATCTTGAGGTGGGGAACGAGGCTAGTGTGCCTGAGCATCGTATTCCACCGGGAAAGTAGTCCACAGTGAGTTTGGAGGGGCAGAATGAACATTTTCCTAGACATTGAGTTTTTGTTAGCCACATTTGTTATAAAATATGATGATCCTTTTTACAGTAGAAGAAAAAACATTTTATATGTTTTTCCTATATCCTGGCTGCTAGCAGACAGGATAAAGTCACCTTAATTTTACATTTACATTTTTATAAGTCTCTGTTTCCTGGATAATTTCCCCTTGCTTTCCTATTTTTAGATGATCATTCTAACGTAACTTAAAGAGGAAATAGATTTTAGCAAACCAATGAACCTTTAAAGAATAAATTTCAAGTTAATATGTGAGAAGGAAACAAAAATTCTTTAGCAAGCAAATATTGAAAGAGGCTCAAATGGGCAAGATTTCAGATATCTGACCATTTGTGATGCACTGGCATTACAGAGAAGCCATACAAAACGCATCTTGATTTAGAACAAGTTTTGTACTACTTCTGGAATCCTCCAGCACCCGGCACTGTGCTGACTACATTGAAGGCCACCAAAATACTGATTCACACCAAAAGTTGAAGGTCATGTGCACTTTCATATTTATTACTCTATCTGCATATCCACTCCTTTGCCCATCTCTAACTTCCTTTCAAGGAAGCCTGTCACAGCTTTTTATATCTTCTGCATATTATCTCTTTGAATGGCATTTCTGTTGGGCTTTTCTTCTTTTTATTTTGCATTTTTGTTCTATTGTTCTTTGGGAGCTGTCTGTCTCTGCTTCCAATTTTGAGGATCTTCTTGTTCTCTAACACAAATCTGGAATAAAACCTAATAACTGCAATGGTGGTTGCTGGCAGACAAAATAAACTCAATTTAATTCTATGTTTACCTTTGGATCCATAATTACATAACAAGGATTTGTACGGATTGTTTTATCTTGTCCAAGTTTTATTCTAAAATTTCTGACACTATGACAGAAATAGTGTGAGAAATTGTGTGTGTAATAAAAATAAATAAAATATAGACGAGGGTATCTCAAAAAGTTTGTGGGAAAATAGAATGAACTTTTTAAAGTACCCTCATAAAGTAATAAAGTGTAATAAAGTAATAAAAAAAGTCAAGAATTTTAATTAGATAATAAGTATGGTAGTTTTTAAGGCCTCTCATCACTCAGATGTTCTGCTAAATAGTTAAGGTAAACCATTTAAGTAAATGGGGGCTACTCAGTATCAAAGACAGTATGGGTTGACATAGAGGTTGTGGCACTTACTTTTCTCTAATAGTATTACTTCTATTACTACAATTTATTGAATGCTTACTACCATATTAAATATTTTATTTATGTCCAATCCTTCCAAAATCCCAGCAAAAATAAGTATTATTTCCATTACACAGTTGAGAAAACCGAGGGAAAGAATTTGCCAAATGTTACACAGACAGTAATTAGATAACATTACATAATAATGATATATGTTTAGTGCTTTATATACATTTTCAATCATTACATAAACCCTATGGTGGAACACAGGAAGGTTTAGTACCTATTTTAAGGTCACACAGCTCATAATTCAATAAGAATAGCCAAAATTGGAGCCCATGAAGTCTGACTCCAGGAGGGATGGAGCTCTTACAAGCTGTACTTTATATAAGGGATCTTAGCAGTGAGTGCCAGGATCTGAACCTGACCCAATCTGTCTGGCTCCAAAGACCAAGAACTGTTCATTTCTCCTCTCCTCACAGCAGTTTCCTCACATGAAATGTGGGAAGTAGAACAAATAATTTCAAAGTTCCTTTCTGTTCATAACTGTTATGATTCCATGGATTTTAATATAAGGTTTTGAAAAAAGTTGGGGGGGGCACAAAGCTTTTGGGGTGCATAACAAAAATTTTAAATTACAGTTAGCTATAATTATTTAAGAATACCACAACCCTGAGATAGCTACTATTATCGTCCCCTTCTAAAGATGAGTTAATTGAAGCATGTTAAGGATAAGTAACTTAGTGGCAGCTAACCATCAAAAAGCACATGTAATTTACATATAATGTAAACCTGGGCTTCTGGCCTCTCCTCTTATTGAACCTACTGGTGTTGCTGGACGAGGAGGAATTGCCATACTCCATCATGAGTTAGATTTTTCTAACTTGGTCAAAACTCCTATCCAATTTCACACTTACCCAATGACGCACGTTTGAACTGTCCTTATTTCTATATGCCCGAGATAAGGTAAACTTAAAAAAGACACAAAAAGGGCATAGAAGAACCTATAATATCAGCAGCACAGTTCCACCTTTTCTTTTTCTGACCGTGTCTTTACTGAACATAAGTTAATGGGGAAATCGCTTTTCAGATAAACGAAAGCTGTTTCAGATCTAACAAGGTGCAACACTTAGACACTAATTCATGGCTAGGAGAGGCAGGGTCCAACAGGGTCCGCTTCAATCAGACGTATCGAAAATAAGCAGAAAGTGATATCACAGACAGCTTTCGAAATTACGTCACAACTAGAAAACGCTGTCTTCAAAATAAGTACTCCCGACATATTATTCCACAAAAGAACATCCCGCTGGCTGATGAATACCAGAACACCCAACACAAACCCTGGGAACCTAAGTGGCTTAAACTGACGTTCCCTCAACGCACCGGTGGTAGGAGTAATCTAGACAATAACAGCAGCATATGCAAAACAAACAAATCAAATAACGCTCATTGCCAGAGAACACGCGCAAAGGGCACAGTAAACACATCCTCTCCCGCGAGTCCCCCAAGACAAAGGCGAGCGCCGGCATGCACTGCGACCGGGACTACACGTCCCAGCATGCACGGCGCGCACGTCTCCCGGCGGACTACAACTCCCGGCATGCTCTCCTGACAGCTGGTCCTGCCTCTCCAGCTTTCCCGGGACCAGGTGTCTACAAAAGTGGGGTCTATCTCCGCCTGCTCTGCCCCCCTTTAGAGTCTGACACCACAGCCCACTAGCAAATTATTAATATTACGGGTTTTTGAGCCATTCCTCATTGCCTGTTTTATTAGGACAGCAAAGAGCCTCTGGCTACGGCGGGCGGGGGCGGAGGCAGATCTGCTTGGCCGGCTTCGGCCAATGGCGCCAGAGCGGCCTTCCTGTCACCATGGCAACGGCGGTCGTCCTTAAGGGGACCAGCTACCCATTGGGCAGAATCTTTCGAGAAGGCTCGAGAAGGAAGCGGAAGTGGCACGTGGAGGGGCCGGTGGAGGCGCCGGTGAGTAAATGCCGCAGATTCTGGAAAGTTCTGATCAGTGCGATACATAAGGCGGAGAAAGCGGGCCCTCCCCTTTTGGGTCGGTAGTTCGGCGCGGCGCCGGTGCGCGAGCGTTGGCGAGCGAGGCAGTCAGCCCGAGCTGCGGAGCGACCTGCGGAGGCTGAGCGCTGCTTTCTCCCGGGGTTCCTCCCGTGAGTCGCCGCTGTCTCCGGGAAGCCGGAGGCTGCTGACAGGCCGACTGTCCGTGTGCACGTCCCAGTGGCAGAGAGGCGGTCGGACTCCGCTGGCCGGAGCCGTGCGCGGCCGGGGCAGGAAGCGTTGGCCGGAGGACCCAGACGCAGAACCGAGGAGACCGCGAGCCGGCCATGTCGGTGG
>NW_007733584.1:39668-71300 GCF_000696425.1 Galeopterus variegatus | reverse complement strand
TGCTTTCTCCCGGGATTCCTCCCGTGAGTCGCCGCTGTCTCCGGGAAGCCGGAGGCTGCTGACAGGCCGACTGTCCGTGTGCACGTCCCAGTGGCAGAGAGGCGGTCGGACTCCGCTGGCCGGAGCCGTGCGCGGCCGGGGCAGGAAGCGTTGGCCGGAGGACCCAGACGCAGAACCGAGGAGACCGCGAGCCGGCCATGTCGGTGGTGGGGCTGGACGTGGGCTCGCAGAGCTGCTACATAGCGGTGGCCCGGGCCGGGGGCATCGAGACCATCGCCAACGAGTTCAGCGACCGGTGCACCCCGTAAGTAGGAGCCACCCCGTAAGTAGGAGCGTGCGGGGGGGGGGGCCGGGGAGGCTCTGGGTCCTGGAGAGCGTGGGGACCTTAGGCTCGCGGGCTGGCTACCGGCCACCGCGACTAGTGGAGGCGGTGTGGGGGCTGGGGACCCGCGGCCCGGCTGGGCAGGACCTTGCCCAAGACGAGGGGTGGGGGCTTGCTGCCACGAGTGGGGGAGGGGTGGCTCGAGGATTCCCGGGGACAGGAGGAGTCGGGGAGGGGGTCGAGTCATCCAGGGTCGTCACTTTGGGCGGGCTTCCTACCGGGGGCCGGGCTGCGGCAGAGCCCGCGACTTCGCTTCCTTTCCTTGGCAGGCGGCAGCCTGCGCCTTCCGCGGCCGCCCCCGTTTCCCCAGCCGGCTTCTCTGAGCTGGCTGAGCCGCCCCCGGCTTGTCCGCCTCTCTCCGCGCACATCTTTGCGCACCGCAGAGCCGGAGCTGCCGAGCTTTTCCTTCCGCATTGCACATCTTCGAAATGAACTAGAAGCTTCCAGAGCCTGTATGTGGCTGCTTGTCCAGTAAGCAAGCGAACTGTTGTTAGCGACCACAGTATCACTCCTATGAAAGATTACTCCACCTCTTGTTTCCCACTCTTGGTTGCTAATGTATTCCTAGTGCCCAGGGTCATTTTCAAAAGATGTAAACGTCCTTTTTTGGTCATTGTATGAGGAATCCTAGACGTTTTTATTTCTCTGTTTCGCACAGTGTAAATAAAGGAGACAATACAAATTGCATACTTTTGTGTTAGAACTCTACAAGAGGGTGGCTCTTGTCACTGAATTAAATGTTATATTCTACAGAGGCATGGGGTGGGCAAAGCCAACATTTAAAAAGCAACTTTTGAGGGGGGTTATTTTCTGAAAAGACTATACAAACACGTGTATGTGCATTGATGAAAACAACTGCTTACTTCTAAAGGAAATTACTGTAGGCATGACTTTTTGTTTCAAATGCACTGAGATGAAAAGTGTAGAATGAAAATATCGAACCGGAGGGTAAAATGACTGGGCTTATAGTTATTTGCGTGCAGACGAACATTGATAAAAGTGGGTGGCAAATCCGAAAATAAGCAGAAATTTGACGATGCTAGTAACGTTGGGAAAACTGTTATTCACTGAGTAACCCATGCATCTACCTCTTTGCAAATCTGTAGTCTGTGCTAAGGGCTCTGTAATTGTTGTTTGGTAGGAAAGAAGACAGTATTTCAGGCTTTAGTGCCTACATGCAGTTTGCATCTTTGTTCTCTTTCATCCAATAAAAGCTATTCAAAGGAGAGGAGGAAAAAAATAGTGTTATGTGGACGTAGTAACCACTGCATGAAACTAAACACGACAGGTATGGCTCAGAAAAACATAAACTGAGGGCAATATTGGAGTGCCCCTTATTGTGTTTGTTACACTAGATGGTTGATTCAGTTGCGTTGGCTACTATTAATTCCTGTTTAGTACAGTTAATTTGACTCTGCCCTTGGAAAATGAGTAGATCCATACTGGTAATATACAGTTAACTCTGAGCTCAGAATGATACTGTTTTGGACCGTATGGTAAAGGCCTAGCCTGTGCCCGGACATTTCCTTGGCTTTTGGGGTGCTGTATGATTAGCACCTGCTTAGATAATGTAGGTCCAGGATATTTGTGTTATAGCAAATTTAAACTTCATTTAGCCTAGTATTTAATGCTCTCTGTATATTCCCATTTTGCTTATCTCATTTACCGTTACTCCTACCTGCCCGGATAGGAGTAACTCTAGTCCGAAATAAGATCACTACTCTAATTCAAAACCTAATCCGCTTACCTACTCCTTAAAAGACTTTTTTTTTTGGTTTCTCTGTGATACTGTGCATTCCATTTCTATTGCTGAGAAGGCTGTCTCACAGTTATAAATCACTTTTCATCTCTTCAAAGATGATTTAAAATCCCTCAACATTTATATTCCCTTCTGCTCCGGTACTTGTTCTGCATCATTTTTCTTGGCCTTTTCAAATAGAATCTTCCAGATAAGAACCTTTTTTGTGCTCTTCAAACTCCGGAGGCATAACTCAGATTCACTTGGCTTGGGTTTACATAAGAACTTTTGATTCCTAAAGAGGCAGATGATATATCAGGACCAAAATAGGTAAGACAATGATATTTAGATTTGTACAGAGTTTATGATGGAGAGAGTTACACCATATTTTTTGTTAGTCATATGTACAGGGTCACGTTAATAATACCCTTTAACTATTCAAGGCATTTTTAGATTAATGTTCACTTCCTAAAAATTGGGGACCTGAACAGTCGTACTTGAGGTATTGGGAAATGTCCCCTGAGCCATGAATCGACTTTTTTGGGACAGTAGGACTGCCACCTGGATTGGATTCTCAGAGCAGCATTAAGTGGAACCCACTTTGGGTATCTTGTAAAAGCCGTAGACTCCAAGTCTGTGCTGTACTTGTGTGTCCCCCAACACCATGGGTAGGAAATTTATATTAGAATTTTCCTCTTGTCCATTTAAAATATCCACATTTACACTTTTTCACATTTTTAAAACATTCGGTGTGTACTTCTTCTAGATCAGTCATATCGTTTGGATCAAAAAACAGAACAATTGGAGTTGCAGCCAAAAATCAGGTACGTTCTTTGAGAGAATTCTGATCACTTTTTAAGGGAGAGCGGTTTTAAAAGGAAAATTTCAAGAGAAACAAGAGTGAAGTGTCTAAGCTTTTCTATTTGAGTTTTAAAAATGTAATTCAGATATTCTTTGTGAACCCTTAGATTGTTTTTTCCCCTTCTGTTCCTTCTTTCTTTTTTTATTGAATGAGATCCACTCTAACTTTCTGATCTGCCAAACTTTATTTTTAGTAACATTGCTATATTTTAATTTATCTATTTTTTAAAAATTATTGCAACACTTAAAGAATTTTCTTCTCACATTTCTCTTGATACTCGTTTAAGTGTTAAAGATTTCTTTTATAAAAGGAACTTCTAAGAAGTTCGTATATAAAAGTGTTTCCAGGTTACTTAGTAATTAAGGTAGGACGAGAACTTTTTTCCCAGACCTGTGCTGGCTACTGTGGGTGCCATTTGCTACATGTGGCTGTTGAGCACTTGAAATGTGGCTGGTCTGAATGTGCATTTTAGGAAATTGATAGCCCACACCTACAGTTCTCTTGTATCTTTGTGGTTATGTGAGGAAAATCAGTTGAGGCCCAGATCTGGCCTGTAGACTACTAGACATGCTTCTCTCAGTTTTAGAATCATAAAGAATTTTAGGATATAAATTTGCTTAAATTCCATACTGTTTGAAGAGTAGTGCTGCCAAGCTGTAGTCTTCCCTTTAAAAGAACTAGATTGTGGAAAAAAGAAAATAGTAAACTGTTCTGGTATTTTCAAGCTAATAACTTCACNGGGAGCGCCACCATGCTCCCAAGCGGCGCACTGTAGCAGTGCGCCACCAGGCCGGCCCTGGTGTGTTTTATTTTAAGTGGCCTTTTTTTGGGGGGATGGGGGAAGGGACATCTGGCCTGTATGGGGATTCAAACCCTTGACCTTGGCATTATACCTTCTCACTGTAACCAGCTGAGCTAACGGGCCCTCCTAATTTGCCTTCTTTATGTTAGTCTTAAGTATCAAATGTGTGAAAGCTTTTCTGTTTCTAGAGTTCAAAATTCTTACTGTTCTAACATAGTGTTCTGGAGGATTTCAAAGTGGGTTTGAGTAGTATTTTTAGCTAGAAGCTGCTAAGATTCTTGACTGGAGGTGTAGATTGAAATCTCCTGGGGGCTTTTTGAAAATACAGACTGGTTACATCTGTGGGTGTTCTAATACAGTTAGTTGCTGCACTATCAGATAGCCTGAAGTCGTATACTTAACGTGGGAGCTTTTCACATGTGGAAGAATTCTATCCTCAGTTGATAACCCCAGCACATTAGAAGTTTTAAACTACCAGTAGTGACAAAAACCTAGATTTTTGGTACTAGCAAAGCCCTCTCTCTTCAGTTGATAATTGCTAGTTACATAATCAAGGAATACTTGAAGTGGACAAAAGTCATCTTTTATTTGGATGCCGAAAAGGTAGTTAAAATTCTGCTCTCCCAAATATCTAGGGTCACTTCTTGATCTGCTGGGGTTCTGCTCTGCACCAGGATTGTCTATAATGGACTTAACATATAGTTACAGTATGAGCAGTGTGGCCTGCTCAGACCAATCAGAAGCCTTTATGGCACAGAGTTCTAGTATATGAAAGAATAGAGGCAGAAGATCTAAAATTTTTTCTGTTGCCCTTGTAAGACAGAAGGTGTTCCATCAAAGGAATATCTGGCTGTTGCTAAAAGAGTAATATTAATCTCTGCTAAAATTAAAGAATTAAGTCATAAGTCAGTCGTTCCTCCCCTTTTGTTTTCTTTGCTACAGGGGTGGTTTGTTTGTTTGTTTTCTTTTAACCTAATTTTGGAAAAGTTATGAAAGAGGTGTTCCAATTTGAAAGGTGAGCAGAGACNTGGCCTTGGCGCTCCCAGTGCCGCACTCTCCCAAGTGAGCCACAGGGTCAGCCCCAAATGGGCTTTTTAATCCAGAATTTACCTAAGATACTTGAGCAAAACAGTGGATTAAAAAACACCATCTTTTAAAATAATTTGGCATATTTTTTTCCAGTTTTAAATTTCAAACCAAGCATTTTTGCTTAACCTAATGTGTTTATTTGAGAGATGAGACTGTCCACTTTCAATAAATGGGTTGCTAAAAGTAGCTGAGCGAGAGTTTTAAGTATGTGCAGACATGTGTACCAATTGTGTAAGATAGAATGAGTTCACTATTTTGTTTTTAAAAATTATGCTCCCATATCATCAAAAATGTGCACGTGCAGTTGAAAACATTGTTATTTAAAGACTTTGAATTATGCTTGCATCTTCAACATTTAAGCATTAAATAGATAACTAGCATTCCATGTTGCTAGGAAAAGTAGCAATCCATGTATTTTCTGGCATAAAATATTTATCCTGGCCACTTCGCAATCTGTTAGACTATAAAAATTGTCTCTTTTTTTCAGAAAATGTAATTTGACTGTAGTGCTTCTAAGTTTCCTATTCATTCATTCATTGGGTGTATATTAAACTTTTTAAGATTAGTGGGGGGAAAAGGAATGAAATAAAGGGATACAGTTCTTGGGTGTTTGCTCAGAGCTTTAGGGATAGCTTCACTATCTTGAAATCTGCTTGAAAGTCTGGTGATATTATTGCCTCTTGTGCCCTTTCACTGCTTACATTCGGGCATTTTCTATAGGAGAAGAAGAAAGTATAAATAAAATCTATTAATTGATGGGAAATTCCAGGCCCCGTGGAAAGTTATGTGCATGCGTAGGGTTGGTTTGAGTTGTACCAGTGACCAGAAAATTGCTAAGTACTGGTAGGTGGTGAATTTAGAGAAAAATTTAATATCTCAAACTTATTTGCAGCAAATCACTCATGCAAACAACACAGTGTCTAACTTCAAGAGATTTCATGGCCGAGCATTCAATGACCCCTTCATTCAAAAGGAGAAGGAAAACTTAAGTTATGATTTGGTTCCAATGAAAAACGGTGGAGTTGGAATAAAGGTAATATAATTGAGCAACATTAGATTCCTTAATAGGAGACTGTTTAATTCATTTATAGAGAAAAATACAAATATTTGAATCAATTTTCTTAGTTGGACAAGGTAGGCTTTTTGTTCTTTTTTTCATCCAACTCCTTTTGTAGTGTAGTAGATATGTGCTAAATTGTCTTTGAAGATTATTCAAATGGTAATATATACTGCTATGACTTTATTTGTGTTTCTTCTGAGAATTCTTGGCAGTTGTAAAATTTAGGTTTATTTGATGGTATTTAAAGAAAATCTTAATTGTGTTCACGTATCAAACAAAATCTGTTCCAAGACAGCCCAAGTTGCAGTTGGAGAGCAATAGTGTAATACAACCAGAAGTCTTTTTTTAAACTAGCAGAGGCATTCCTGTCTTGTGATCAACACACAACAATATTTATCCCAGTGATTCATCTCTTCAGTTAGAGTGGAAATTTACTACATTCTATAATGTTTTGACTAGGACTTTGGATGGGGGAAATCTCTAGGGAATAAGTTCTTTCTTTTTTCCCTTTCCCCTTCCTCTCTCTTCTTTCTGAAACTATAACAATAGAAGAGAGTATGTGCTGATATTTGGAAGTCAGTGTTAACATCTAGCTTAAAGTACTACAGTGTTTAAAAAGATTTTTTCTCCTCAACATAGGTAATGTACATGGATGAAGAACATCTATTTAGTGTGGAGCAGATAACAGCCATGTTGTTGACTAAGCTAAAGGAAACTGCTGAAAACAACCTTAAGAAACCAGTAACAGATTGTGTTATATCAGTAAGTAGAAGTCAGCAAGGCAGTGTGTTTTATTTTATTTATTTTATTTTTTTATATTTTTATTTTTTGACCGGTAACGGGATCGCAACCCTCGGTGTTGCGACCGCACCGCGCTCAGCCAGTGAGCGGGAACCGGTCTCCACATGGGATCTGAACCCTTGGCGGGAGCGCTGCCGCGCTCCCAAGTGGTGTACTCTCCAGTGCGCCACCGGGCCGGCCCAGTGTGTTTTTTTATTTTTTTTATCTGTTGCCCTTGTAAGACAGAAGGTGTTCCATCAAAGGAATATCTGGCTGTTGCTAAAAG
Source organism: Galeopterus variegatus (assembly GCF_000696425.1). Classification (NCBI taxonomy): domain Eukaryota; kingdom Metazoa; phylum Chordata; class Mammalia; order Dermoptera; family Cynocephalidae; genus Galeopterus; species Galeopterus variegatus. The sequence goes on along the minus strand of NW_007733584.1, from coordinate 64,301 downwards.
AATAATATTAATCTCTGCTAAAATTAAAGAATTAAGTCATAAGTCAGTCGTTCCTCCACTTTTGTTTTCTTTGCTACAGGGGTGGTTTGTTTGTTTGTTTTCCTTTAACCTAATTTTGGAAAAGTTATGAAAGAGGTGTTCCAATTTGAAAGGTGAGCAGAGACATACCTTTGTTCTTGCCCATGTGTCTTTCTGAAGCACCTACAAATACTTAGGAAATAAATTTGAAAGTCACTGTTCTAAGTTTTCTCTTCGGTATTTCCCAGGGAAGTGATTCTATGAATGTGTTAGATACCTTTTACCGGAAGAGTGTCCTAGTTAAAATGCTGCATTAGAAGGCGATCAAAAGAATTACAGCTAGAAGTCAACAGCATAAGAAACTTCAGCCCTTGAGTTGTTTTGCTCTTCTACCGCTTAGGAAAATCAAAAGGCTTTGCCAGAAAGTGTTTCTGTAATCTTAACGGGTCCACTGAATACAAAGTACCACATCATCTGTTAATGCTTGAACTTTGTGAATAGCCAAACTGAGGGGCAGGGGCATGTGCTAGAATTAGCTGTGTATTATCTTTAAGTTCTGGCAGTCTTTACCTGTAGTTTAATTATATTTAATATTATATACTGATTTAACATTATAATTCTCAGATGTCCATAGAAATTTAAGACTAGTTTGGAAGCAGAATTTAATTTAAATTTAAAGATTTTCTGTAGATTTAAGTAACTTTCAATATGTCACAAATGTTCCTGGTTAATTTTTATTTCAGTTTGAAGTTTGATTATAATAAAAATTACTTCAATATGTAAATTTGGGGCAGTCTTTTCAAAAGTAGTTACTGTTTCTGAAAGTTAAGGAACTTGCTAGAAAGTGTCAAGTTTTATTTCTGTTTTGTGACTTGGCTAGGTGCCTACTTACCTGTACTGCTGTGAATTTATTATAAGTAGTTTGTGAGGAATTCTTAATTGTTTTTGTATTCTAGATAAATTAAAATTCTTCTCTTTCTTGTTTGTAGGTCCCCTCATTCTTCACAGATGCTGAGAGGCGATCTGTATTAGATGCTGCACAGATTGTTGGCCTAAACTGTTTAAGACTTATGAATGACATGACAGCTGGTAAGAAAAAAAAATTTTGTGTAGAAGTTAATGTAGTATAAAAACTAGAGTTAAGATTCTGGGTGCCATTACTAAACCCTTTTTCATGTAGATGTAGAAAAACAGATCATTAAATGTGTAGGTTTGAAAGCAAAAACTCTACCTCTTCAGATGCTTATGTTTAATGAGAAGGTGGTATTTTGTCAGATTTATGGATCATTTTCATTAGAAAATTCTTTTACATATAGATTTTTAATCCTTTGAATTATGTGGGTTGGATTTAACTTTTTATTTCATTATATTGTTTTTAAAGTTAAGAAACAAGTTTTCTCAAAATCTCTTACAGTTCTGGGTTTCACATCTATCTTGGCTGCAAGTATTGATTTAGTTTAATTTTTTCTTATATTTTCTGAAGTAGAGTTAGGAGTTGATCATTCATCAAATATTGATTTAAGCTTGTATTATTTGCTACACATTGTTCTAGGTGCTGTGGATATAGTGGTAAACAAAGCAGCACTGTTCTCTCCTCCTAGAGGTTTTATTAGTTTATTATGGTTAGAGGTGAATAAAAAGTTCACCTGTGAAAAAAACCTTTTCAGCATATTGATGAAGGTATGTTCTCAGGTGTACATGTTTAGATATACAGTGGTTTCAAAGTTCAGAAAAAATTTACCCTTCAAGGTAATCATCAGTTATTTATCTTGGATTTTTTTTAAAAAATGGTAGGAACTGTAGTTGCTGTAGTTATATATTAAATTCTTAATTTTTTTGGATAAGCAGTCTCCTAGCAGGTTGTGGTTAAAATGTAAGTATTGTTTAATGAGTCTGATATTGTTTGTGACATGTGGTTACATTTCATTGTATTCTCACTATGTGTGTTTTATTCATCACATCTCTCCATGTATCGAAAAATTGATAGAGCCTTGTTCTAAAATCAGAAAGAGAACGGTTATTGATTCCAGGAGAATCAATGTGAAGTCAAGTATAAAAGGAATGTTCACCTTTGTTTCAAGTGTACTCAAGTTTCCTGCATGTATTGGTTATATATATACAATGGAATTTCTAAGAAAATGTGAATCGAAGAATTGAAACATAATTTATTTTTTGTAGTTGCTCTGAATTATGGAATTTATAAGCAGGATCTCCCAAGCCTGGACGAGAAACCAAGGATAGTAGTTTTTGTTGATATGGGACACTCAGCTTTTCAAGTCTCTGCCTGTGCTTTTAACAAAGGAAAATTGAAGGTAAGGTCATACACTGAAACTTAAGTGACAACACATACTAAAAGTTATGATTTGAAGCTACTGAGCCTCTTTACTGTTCTTGTTCTTCTTGGTAATGAAGAGTTTTATTTTAGGTAAGGATGTTAATGACGAATTGTTGCTAAGGTTGATATTAATAAAGATGTAATTGTCTTAGCATACACTTAGGTTTTCTTGCTTAGAAGAAATAGCTTTTTAAGATTATCTTCTATGTAATCATTAAAAGTCAAAAATATCTTAGAGATTTAGCATTCCATTTGGGTTTTGGAGTTACATTTCTCCTTACTGTCTTGGATTTCATGTTATTGTAATTTAAACAGAAATCTTGAGCCTGTTAGTCTTAATTAAATTGTTTGAGTAGCAGTGTTTAAGATTTTAGTTACAAATATGATTGAAAATAACCAGATTATTTGTTGTTTTAACTAAATTAGGTACTGGGAACAGCTTTTGATCCTTTCTTAGGAGGAAAAAACTTTGATGAAAAATTAGTGGAACATTTTTGTGCAGAATTTAAAACTAAGTACAAGTTGGATGCAAAATCCAAAATTCGAGCACTCCTTCGTCTGTATCAGGAGGGTGAAAAATTGAAAAAGCTAATGAGCTCTAACAGCACAGACCTACCACTGAATATCGAGTGCTTTATGAATGACAAAGATGTTTCGGGAAAGATGAACAGGTGTGTCTTGAATTCTGCAGATTAAATAGATGGAACTTCTTAATGAAACTATAATCCAGGTGTCAGTTCTAACTGACTGTTGCAAATCTTGATGTACTTCAGGATTGTATGCTACATGGCGCATGGCTACATTGTACTCTTACAACTAGGGGCACTTCTGCAAAGAGGGTTTTTTTTTTCCTTTTTGTCTTTTTTCGTGTCCGGCAACGGGATCGCAACCCTCGGTGTTGTGCCCGCACCTCGCTCAGCCAGTGAGCGGGAACCGGTCTGTATGTGGGATCCAAACCCTCCGTGGGAGCGCCGCCGCGCTCTCAAGGGGCGCACTGTAGCAGTGCGCCACCGGGCCGGCCCCTGCAAAGAGGGTTTTAAAAAATATCTTCACTAAGTGACTTCGTGATGAAGTCTTTGTGGTATTTTTTACTCTTCAGTATTTCTGGGCCAGTAATTGAATAATAATTTCACAGAGATAAGTGAATGGAAATAAAAACTGAAGGCCAGCTGCCAATAAATAAATAAATAAAGAATTGAAAGCAATGAGAATTGGATCACATAAAACATTTAGGAGTTAAACTGGCAATCTTAACAATATATAAGTGATTTCTTTCAGTAATACCAGTAGAACTGATTTTCTCCCCCATCCCCTTTCTCTTTTTAAAACATTTATTTATTTATTTGGCAGTTGGCTGGTACAGGGATCAAATCTTGGTAATTTTTTTAAAAAGTGACAGATTCAATTGTATGTATTCATTATATTTTGAAGTATATATGCATGTGGAATGGCTAAACCAAGCTAATTTACTAGTGTATTACCTCATGTAGTTGTTATCTCTCATCCCCTTTCTGTACCTGTTTTGTGTATGTACCAAAATAAAAAAGTTGCAAACTCCAGTACAGTTAAACTTGGCCCATGTGGGATCCAGGGGGTGTGTGTGTGTGGGGGGGGGGAGAATGAAATTCATTTGGTTGATAAGACTCATTGTTTTTTAAAAAAGTAGGACAACATGTTGGTTGTATGGTAACTTTTCTGAAGTGTTCCTTTTATTTGCCAAGGTCACAATTTGAGGAACTCTGTGCTGAACTCCTGCAAAAGATAGAAGTACCCCTTTATTCATTGATGGAACAAACTCAGCTCAAAGTAGAAGATGTGAGTGCTGTTGAGATAGTTGGAGGCACTACACGAATTCCAGCTGTGAAAGAAAAAATTGCCAAGTTCTTTGGAAAAGATGTTAGCACAACGCTCAATGCAGATGAAGCAGTAGCCAGAGGATGTGCCCTGCAGGTACTTTCTCAGCCCTGCTTTCTCTTGGTGTGCATTCCTTAAACAGTTTTTACTTTATGTCATCCTGGTGGATTAATATACTAAACAGAGCCCTGCGCCTTATTAGATATCAAAAGGAAGTTATTTTTAAATAAATCCATAAGGTTGTGGGGTGACAAGGATGTTCAGATCTGGGAGATCCAGTAGATTAAAAGAACTACTGAGCTGGTGTTTCTCAGACTGGGAGTTAGAAACATATGATTCTAAGGGAATCTTAGAAAACAGCTGCAAAGCACTAATTAGCTGTGTGGTGGTGACAGTTACAGAGCACATAGGAAATTAGATTGGTAATCTGGTATCATAAGGAACTGATTTAAGGGAAAGTTTACAGGGGTAAGAGTATTAGATAAAAAATGATTTTATAAAATAGATAACCCTCCCCTATTCCCAAATTGATTTTAATGCTTATCAAATGAGAGTGCAGCCCAGAAGCATGAAGATCTAGAAGTTATTGGTAAAAAATAAAATATTAGTTTATATTTAGGATATTATAGTAAAATAAGGTCTAAATCATTTTAATTAAAGTTTCAAGTTAACATGTTTAAATTTTGATCTAAACGCTTCATTTAATATAAATGAGATTTTGTAGACAAAGTTATTTAGAATGACTATTGAGTTAGAGTATATACATATCAATTACAGTATTAATGATAATTCGTTTTGTCGTTACAATCCATCATGTTTTATGAGGTTTTGTTTTTGTTTTTCCTACTTAACTGTCTTTCTAATTCCTCAGAGTGTTGGAAGTTTATAACTTTTTCATAAGTAGAGCTAATTTCGGCCTCTATCCTATACTAATTAATTTGGTCCGTTGAATTTAGTCATTTTTATGTGCCCTGTCCAAATATGAACCTTCCACCTGTCTGCTGGGTGTTGTCTTCCCAAATTTAAATTTACCATTGCTTTCTTCGTTCACAGAATTACTTGAAAATACGTACATTCTGAGTTTACCCTTTTCAGTTTCTTAGACATTTGAAAAGCAGTGTGGCCAGAGCTGTTTGTGGCTGTATATATATATTTAAAGGTGATATAACTTGTAATCGAATCTGCTCTCAGTAGGGCATTTCTGTAAAGCTTAGTGCTTTTTTTCATAAGCCCCTGTGAAATTTACCAGTAATTAACAGTTGCTATCGAAGAGACACTGTATAATTTGTCTTCATATCTAGCAATTGGAATAGTATTTAGGTGGTAAATGAATTCTTTATGCTTAAGATGACATATAGTGTAAGCAGTTCTGAAATTGAGTTTAAACCTGCCCATCCCATTAGAATTGAGTTTTACATTAAAAGATGAGTGTAAATTATTAATGTGCTTATGATGATTTTTTTTTTTTTTTTTAAAGTGTGCAATCCTTTCCCCGGCATTTAAAGTTAGAGAATTTTCTGTCACAGATGCAGTTCCTTTTCCAATATCTCTGGTCTGGAATCATGATTCAGAAGATACTGAAGGGTATGTAGCAGAAAATAACTTTCAGATACTGTATTTTAATATGAAGAAGAAAAACTAATAAATGACTTTTATGATGGAAAGATTAACCTACTTGGGATCTTTCAGTGATCAAATCTATTTCTCTCATTTTGGTATTTTATATAGTTAGATAGAATCAGTAAAGATTTTAGAATGTCTTTCTCCTATTTGTCTAGCACGGTAAGCTTAAATACTTAATCTGCTGAATGCATTTTCCTTTATTCTCTCTAGTGTTCATGAAGTGTTTAGTCGAAACCATGCTGCTCCTTTCTCTAAAGTTCTCACCTTCTTGAGAAGTGGGCCTTTTGAGCTTGAAGCTTTCTATTCTGATCCTCAAGGAGTTCCATATCCAGAAGCAAAAATAGGTAAGTAATTAATTGTGTATATTTTGCTCTTTTGGTTAAAAGACTTGGCTTATCATTCAGTATATAAACTTAAATTTTTCCTGTCCTTAGCAATATTGAGTGGAACATAATTCCATGTGACAGTTTTCATTTAAAATAATGGTGGTGGAAAAATCTCTTCATGTTATTGATGAGTAAACTGGCCAATAGAGACGAAATGACTTGTTAGTTCTGCTCTTACTTCCAAGTATACTGTATCTATTTAAGAACACATTATCCTATTCTGATGTAGCCTGTACTTAAAGGATTATCACCTACTTTTAATGTTAACATTTTGTCTAGGTGAAATTTATTTGCAGGATGTGTTCCCTCTGATTTAAAACCTGTGTTAGAGACCATTGTGAAACTACTTCTCAAATATACCTTTGTTTTATAATCTTTTCTAAAGGTACATCTTTTTGGTGCATTTTTCTTTGGTACAATTGACACTGTCTGTCTACATCTACTTTTTACCCGTAGTAACTCTTTCCTAGACTGCAGGTTAAATTTGCCAATATTGTTAGGTCTTTTCAGGACTCATCCTTGCCCCACACCTTTTTATACAGAAGTCACTGGAAGGAGTCAATCCTGGCCAGTTGTGTTTTCTTTCTTATTACTGTAACACTGAAATATCCTGACCCAGAGTTTTTTTGTTTTGTTTTGAAAACAGTTTTCATGAACTTATTGTTAGGAAAATAGTGTTGAGAAATCATTACATATAAACTGTAAGGTTTCAATAGGTTGGATTTTGTGCATTAATTCCCCACTGTGCAGAAAATAAAACCCAAACTCTTTAGCATGGCACCTAATTTTTCATGTTTGTCAAAAAACATGAAAAATTTGCACATGCTTCAAGAGCCATCTTACATCCCACTCTCCTGTGAGTCTTCTTGGATACCCAGAGTAAATGCTGTTTCTTTAAATGGATCTTTTGGCACTTATTTCCTGAACTAATGATTTAACAGTCAAGGTGTATTTCATCATCTTTCAGGGACCTGGTAATAAAATCTGTAATTTTCTGTGTGTTTCTTCAGACAGCTCTTTATGGCTGTTTCTTTAAATGGATCTTTTGGCACTTATTTCCTGAACTAATGATTTAACAGTCAAGGCGTATTTCATCATCTTTCAGGGACCTGGTAATAAAATCTGTAATTTTCTGTGTGTTTCTTCAGACAGCTCTTTATACACAAGGCTGTTAAATCCCATATAGTGCTTTGCACATAATAGGTTCAAAATACTTTTGGTTTAGTTGACTCTGAAATAACAACACTATTGGGGGAGATAACCAATACTTAGCACTTGCAAGTAAGCACTCACTGTAAAGCTTACTAACTTAATCTTTAGAAGTAAAGATAAATTTGGTAACTTATAGCAGGTTGCACAGGCAGGATTCAAGCCCAGATAGCCTGGGTTAAAGTTTGCACTCTTAACCTTTACTCAGTAATGCTCTGGAACCACTCTATTACACATAATAATAGCAGGCTTTCATAAAGGTTTGGTTCACCTCACCTATTTAAAACAGCAGAATGTTTTGATTATTCAGTCAGAAAAACAATATTCCCTAAAAGATCGTAGGATTAAAATTCAGAATTTTATCATCTGCCTTATACTAGATTTTTATGTCTAGTTTGTGCTTACCCATCTGGAGAAACAGGATAGGAGGAGGCAGGGACGGCATGTCATCAGTGTCTTACACACAGTGTCTGCCTAGTGTTAAATAAAACAGCTACAAGAGTGCCTTTGCCTTTGAAAGTTTTTATGGCATACTAGACTAATCCCAAATATTTCAAGTATACTTATAAGTATATTTTGGGGCGTTATATACCTGTTTTCTTTACAGAGATTTAGATTTAATTCTAAACTTTTTTTGTTTTGTTCTAGGTCGCTTCATAGTTCAGAATGTTTCTGCACAGAAAGATGGAGAAAAATCTAGAGTAAAAGTCAAAGTAAGAGTCAACACCCATGGCATTTTTACCATCTCCACAGCATCTATGGTGGAGAAAGTCCCAACTGAGGAGAATGACATGTCTTCTGTTGAAGCAGACATGGAGTGTTCAAATCAGAAACCACCAGAAAACCCAGACACTGATGTGAGTTTGTGGATAAACCTTTATGTTTGTATATATAAAGTTGACTTAATTCTGAGCTACAAGAGAAGGGTAGGGAAGGGTTAAAATAAATATTTTTCTTCATAAATAATTTTGATCAAAATTTTGGGTAATGGTAATAGCATTTGCCAGTTAATGGTAATGTACAGCCTGGAATTTAGTGAATCGCGTGCCTAAATTCCATCTGTAACTAGGGTATGACAATTTAATTAGAATAGGTAAAAGTTTTTGTTTTTAAAAAAATATATAGACCACATATTGAGAAGTCAAGAGTTGACTGATGGGGTAAAAAAATTTTTAAGATTACTACAGAATCTGTTTGGTGAAATATCTACCAAATTAAAGATAGTTTTTATTTTTTGTTTTTAATTGTATGGCAAAATTGGCTTTGGTATTTCAGAACCTGTTTTTATTTATATGGTTTTCTATGTTGTGGGAGGAAGAAAGCTAAATGTCTGCATAGAGTTTAGTAAGAGTTGTTATTTTCATCATCTCAGTTTAGACTTCTGTTAGCATGTGTGCTAATTCTATGTGGTCAACAGAGTTTTAGGAAACTAAAAGTATTACAGTCATTACAGTTTATTTCTGGGGAATAATCAGAAATAGCTTAAACAAAGAGGCAGGCATTGTAGTGTTTTAGTTAAGGTGTGAGAAAGTGTGGTATCCAGTGGTCACTGTTACCATTTCTAGAACTGTTAAGGAAATTAACATTCTGAACCTTACTTTTACTCTCTAGAAAAACTCTTAAATGTAATGAGTTAAATGACCAGTACCATGTAAACTTTCTCAATCTCTTAGTACCTTCTGGATATCAGGAATGCCTGCCTTGTAAATGCTGCAGTGTCTGCCATAGAATCTTGAAGCTTTGAAAGAAAAAAATGAGAGACTTCAGGGTGGGAAGAAAGTAGTTAATTTAGAATGTTTCAGGCGTCTCCCAAAGATGGGAAAAGATCATAGCAAGCACTGATTTATTGGGGATGGAGGATTAAAAGAAAAAAAAAATGAGAACTTTTGGGGTTCATTTTCCTTTTTCCTTACCAAATTTTTAATCAGGATCATAGCATTTATTCTGTGTCCTGAGGTCTTTTAAGTTATAAGTAACAGGATCATAAAAAGAAAGTGGGAACAGAGTAGTAAGTATCTATAAGCTGAAATGATGACCCCTTGAATGAATGGTAGTTGGCCATTTTATGTAACTGTGGTAGATTGAAATGGAGATAATGTCGAGGTGCATGATGGCTGCTGGTGAAATTAGGTTTAGGAAGCTTGTTCTGGGAAAGAGACCTGGATTAGTAACCTGTTTCCTCTGCTTTTGAGAATTTGTATCTGTACAAGGTTAGGTGAAAGTTTCTTAAAGGATCGTTCTTGATTGTTACCGCATCAATCAAATGCTTACTTATTTGATTTAACTATATTAACTTTTGTCATTCAAAGAATTTCTTTCAGGTTTAAAATTTCTAAGAAGTTTTCAAGTATTTTGTGTCATTTTGCTTTTATCCAGTACCTTTTCTCCCCACCTATTGAGATTTCATAAATGGAGTGTACTGTCTTCGGTGCCCTATAACTTTTTAAATTTATACAAGTACACCTGCTCTCTACATCCTTTGTGCCTGGGCTTTCATTTCAGAAAAATATCCAGCAAGACAACAGTGAAGCTGGAACACAGCCCCAGGTACAAACTGATGGTCAACAAACCTCACAGTCTCCCCCTTCATCTGAACTTACCTCAGAAGAAAACAAAATCCCAGATGCTGACAAAGTGAGTGACTCTTCTAGTTTATTCCATTAGACAATGTTGCAACATGTAATCATTAATGATGTCATTAAATCTGCAGTTTCAAGAACAAGCACCATTTTCTGTAGGATTTTTTTTCTAAGTTTCTATGTGTTTTTCAACTAAAACCATTTAGAGAGGTACTCAGCCTCAACCAAGGGATTGAATAATCCTGCTTCAGACCTGAAAGCCTCTTTTGATTAACTGCCACTGCAAGTAACAAGAGACTAATGCATAATGGCAGTTGTTGTCTTCTAAAGGGCAGAGGATCTGTTAATGCCAGAGGCGGAAATAGATACATCCCAGTGCTGTGTGATTAGTTTTCACTTGAATTAATTGGATGATAAATACATGGGCTATAGGAGTCTAATAAACTTTCTTCTCCTCTCAATTCATCTGTCAAATTTAAGTAAATAAATTATGATGGTCTAGTAATAATCAGATTGCATTTCAAAGTAATTATTCTTTTGCCTTGCTTCCACAGTAGGTATTGGAAGCTAAATTAAATAGTGGTTCTGTGTCCCTTGCAAAATGACAGCTTCTAATCAAACCTGTAAAATTTGTGGTCAGATGGATATTGAAAAGTTGCCATTGCTACTTCAGAATCACCCTGTGCTTTGCAGAACTTCAGTCTCTGTGCAAGTTGCATGTAAATGATTAACTTGTTGGTAGTTTGATATTTCTCTCACATCCTGAGGGGTAGAGTTCTGTACCCCCAGGCAAATCACAGAATTGTTTACTGGGGTCAAAATAGATTTTATACTGAGTAAAAGTTTCCAATTCTTAATTTCCCCATTCCCTGATTTATCCTGTGGGGTTTCTAAAGTAAGCTATAGATCCTGGCTCAAATTTTTCTGAAAACTGCCTTCTTTTTTCTCCTGTTAGAAATTGTATGATGATGGTGGTTATTTGGGGAAATAGCTGCTTAATTTCAACATCACTCCCCTTGACTTAGAGTGAGCATTGACTTGTTTGTGCTGGTAGTCTCATACCTGTCTAGAACATGACATTGGGTAGAATATTGTGTTCTTAGTTGTAGGTGGGACCGCTATTCTCAAGCCATATGGAGCTTACCATACACCCTTTTGGAGGGTTTCTCATCTGTTCCATGTTCGAATGCCATTTTGTGGTATTGGTTTTGTCAGTGGTTGATTTAATTTTGTATTCCCGGGTAGTCTGATCTTGACTTAACTGCCATGCGTGTACTGTAATGCATTCGTTCCTCAGTATCTGTTGCACTATGTGTCTTGCTAGCTGTAGGTATCATCTAATTCATTTTTGTCTCTTGTGGATCATGCCATCAGAGCATGCATGATATAGTGGCGGCTTCTCACATACACTAGAAGGAAGAAGACAGAGACTGCAGGCTGACTGCTTAGATCATCCATAGTGACACAATATACAGCACTTGATAGATACGTGATTTCTAAGGAACACTGAAATTTAAGTCTTGGAAACGTGTTTTAGTCCACCTTTATAATTTTAGGAAAGTCCCAGTTTCTTTGGTAAAGTGCTTAGAATTTTAACGTCCTTTATAACTCCCTAGAGTTGTCCTTTGGCAGTGATTGTGTGCTTCACAGGCTAGTCTCTTCCTGTTTTACCATCCTAGCCGGTCAGGATGCATGTTATCCACTTTGGTTATCATCTTATCTGTCATACAACTGAGTCTTTTCAATTGTGTTCTTTGCCATTTGTGCTAGTAGGAACCTGCAGAAATGGAAATACATAAAAAAAGGCTTGGAAAATTATAGGCCAGGGAATATACTCTTTTAGCCCTGTATTTACATATTTTGAAAACTAACAGTAAACTATTGGCACTTGCCACATTATTCCGTTTGCTACTTTGCGACTCGTTTCTCTCTTTTTACCTCACAGAGTTGCTTATGAGAACTATTACTCAAAGGCAGATAGCAGGAATAATGCACGCGCACGTGTGTGTGTATAATCTCCAACTTCAGTAGGAAATTTTAAAGGCAGTCACTGTAGTGCTAATTATGATTAAAGCAGGCGTAACACTGGGATATAGAGACTATAGTATATGTTACAGGAATTGAGTCGATCTTAACATGTCTCACATTGGTTAGAGTATCTTGGGTGGACTGTTAGATTCTAGACTCCAATTTAAAGATGTGGGTAATATAATAATTATGACATTGTGACTCCTGGGATTCATAAACATGCTGAAAAGGACTAGAGAGTAAAGACCTATGCAGAAAAGCTTAGCAGGAGAAGTTTAGTTTAATATGAGAAGAGAAAAATAACCTGGTGAATTCCTGAAGGAAGGTAAGGCATACAGTCTCGATTTAAAAGGGACATTGGGAATTAGATGATCTCTTAAGCTCTTCCAACTTTATGATTTTAGGGATTTTATTTTTGCCTGAGTCAGTAGTAAGTATGATAGGGAAATTTTTTGTTTTTTAAGGATTGTTTAAGAATTTTTTTTTTTTTTTTTTTTTTTTCCCCCTCTTCCCAAGGCAAATGAAAAGAAAGTTGACCAGCCTCCAGAAGCTAAAAAACCCAAAATAAAGGTGGTGAATGTTGAGCTACCTATTGAAGCCAACTTGGTCTGGCAGTTAGGAAAAGACCTTCTTAACATGTATATTGAGACAGAGGTAGGTAAAATAAAATATTTTATTTTGGAATATATTTAGTTGCTTGGCCCTGTTACCCACATTTGTAATAGATAAATGACTATAACTCTTTCCCATATCCCAAGTTTTGTAAGTTTTAGGGATAGATGAAGCCAAAGTTAATGCGTTTTAATTTTTTAATTGCGTTTTGTGTCCTTACTAGAGAGATCTATGCCATACATAGATTGTTCTGCTTGGTATAAAATTGATTTCCTAAGTTTTTGTGAAGAAATTGGATGCCAGTATATCCTAGCATAGAGCACAATACAGTTGGAATCTCAGGCTACACTAAACATTCCTATGAAGACACATTGTGCTTTTTGTAGTCTGAAATCGTATAACTTCGTATAATGTATGCTATACGAAGTTATTACGTTACGGTTCAGCTTTGCTTTACTGAGAGGGAACATTGTGTTTAGAAATTTATTTAACAATGAATTATAGTCTGTTTATTTCTTTGATTTAAAAACATGGTGGCGAAGTAGTGTGATCATATACATGGGCACAGTATTAATTGCAGTATCAGACAACCCTGTAACTACATATAGGAAAACAAAATTATATTTAATCAGTGGGTTGATTTGTTTTTTACTTAGTATTAAATTTGAAATGTGAAAGCTATGTAATTTATTATATAATGTTAAAAAATAAACAACATCAGCATGTGTATTTAGAAAATGAAACTTTATAGGGTTTGTAGGAAGAGTTTTATGAGGTATGAATTGGAACTAACAACACTAATTTGTTTTGTATGACCATTGATTTTTATTTTTTTTATATCAGAGTCTAAATAGTTAAAGTTTAGTTTGAGTTATTAGAAGACTAGAGTAACCTTTTTTGTTTCCTGACAGGGTAAGATGATAATGCAGGATAAATTGGAAAAAGAAAGAAATGATGCTAAAAATGCAGTGGAGGAATATGTGTATGAGTTTAGGGACAAGCTCTGTGGACCATATGAAAAATTTATATGTGAGCAGGTATGTTTATGTTTTAGAGCTTTGTTTTTATTACTTTATAGACATTTTCATACGAAGTGTTTAGTACCACATTTGACATTTAAGCCTCTACTAGATTATGTAACTTGAACTTCTTGAAAACAATTTGAAGATAGAAATTATGTAAACAAAGTCTTGGAGAGAGAGGCTTGCAAGTGATGAGCAGTTTTATTTTATTGTAGTTTACCCCAGTAGAGCTTTGTTTTTACCACCCAGAAAAGAGGACCTATCAAACGTTTACTCAGAGTCTATGGCATCACAGTTATGGGGGCTGGAAAGATAAATAAGAGAAAATCCTTGCTTTCAAAGATGTCAGACTTTTTAAATGATGTTGCTCCCTTGGTAGCTTTTAATCATTGTTTTATCCCATAAGACTTGTTCATCCAATCATTCCAGAATTTATCAAGCACCATTATTCCTCCTAATCCTTTTCTTGACTCCCAGTGAATATAGCTCTGAGTAAATTCCAGAAGCACACCTGTGCAAGATGGGACTTGGAAAAAAATTGGTGAGATGGAAATCTAGTATGGTTTAGGGATTAATTCTGAAATTAAAGGTCATTTAAACTTAAGTTAGGAGTCTGTTTTAGTCCTAAAGTCCTTGGGCTGCCTTGTAATAGAGTTCACTTCTTAGCTGGGCCCTGGCATGTCCTGGTTTCTTATGTTTGAGATTCTGAAGTAGGGATGACCCAGCCAGGCTGGAGTAGAAGTACATACCTTACATGAATTGCTTAGGAATGATTTTTTTCATTTGTTCAGTGATTGCATTGCCAACCTGTATAGCTTCCCTTTCAATATTTGTGGGAGGGGGTAGAAAGTTACCAGTCAAGACCTAGCTGTTTTGGAGAGCAGGAAGATAATTTCTGTTCCATAAACACATCTCAGTGTATGCAGATTGTCTAAAGTTGGGCTTCTATTATAAGTCAATACGGGCAGTTTGTGAAAAATTCTCAAATGTCACTGTGTGACAGAAGCCAAAGAATACCTATCAGTCCCTCATAAAGAATTGTATGGAGTTCATAAATAGTAGAGTGTTTATTGTTCCTTAATATCTTTCAGTGAAGAGAGTCCAGCTAATCCGAATGACTTCTTAGATAAGATTAGGAACCTAGTGTTTAGCACTTCTGAGAATGCCTGTTTTGTTGTGAAAACTTCTGAAGTAAAATTGCCACTAATCTTGTTTCATATAAAGGATCATGAAAATTTTTTGAGACTCCTCACAGAGACTGAAGACTGGCTCTATGAAGAAGGAGAGGACCAAGCTAAGCAAGCATATGTTGACAAGTTGGAAGAGTTAATGGTAAGCCCTTCTCTCCTTCTAAAAAGTGGTACGTATGTTTTAAATGACAGACATTTAAAATATAATCATAGCAGCTATTAATTTACTGCATTTTGTTTTAGAAAATCGGCACTCCAGTTAAGGTCCGGTTTCAAGAAGCTGAGGAACGGCCAAAAATGTTCGAAGAACTAGGGCAGAGGCTGCAGCACTATGCCAAGATAGCAGCCGACTTCAGAAATAAGGTCAGTCAGTCTTTCTGTACATACTTGTGGTGAGAAAGTTAGCCTAGAATTTAATAAGCTAACATTTAAGCTGAGAAATCTTCTCTGTAAGTTAATAGTCTTAAGTGGGAAATTTTGGTGTTTTTTGTTATTGTTGGGCATAAATGTTTGTTTTTTTATTATTGTTTAGTATAAGCATATTATTACAAATCATGGTTTTTCTTTATGCCCTTTACCCAACCTATCCCTCCCCCAACCTCCCTTCTGCAAATTTTGGTATTTGAGACCACTTGTAGATTTGAACTTCATAGAAAGTTGGGTCAGATTAGGTGTTACTGTTAAATATTCAATGCTATAGAATGGCTGTGGTTTCTCTGTTTAGGATGAGAAGTATAACCATATTGACGAGTCCGAAATGAAAAAGGTTGAAAAGTCTGTTAATGAAGTGATGGAGTGGATGAATAATGTCATGAATGCTCAGGCTAAAAAGAGTCTTGATCAGGATCCAGTTGTACGTGCTCAGGAAATTAAAGCAAAAATTAAGGTGAGTGTTACTGTCTCATGCTTACTACTGGGTTCTCTTATGGATTCAAGTTGTAGTCATTTGAACCTTAAACATAGCCATTTTTCCTATAAACCTTTTACCTCATCCTAAGACTAGTTTTCCTTAGTTCATTTTTGATATCACAAAATAAAGGCCTCATAAGTTTGTTAAATTTCCATTTCTTCATTAATTCATTTGGTTTGACAAAAACATTCATTGAGCCCCTGTTGCTCTCGGGGTTAATCAGAGTACAGTGTAAAGTCCCTGCCCCTGTGGAACTCCCATTTTGGTGAGAAGGAGACCAATGATAAATAAGTCCCTGTTCGTATATCTGATGGTGTTAAGTGCTGTGGGGAAAAATAAAGTCGGGTAGAAAAGGGTTAGAAAATTCTGGGTTGTGGAGTAGACCCAAGTTGGAATTTTAGCAGGGAGGCCTTGCTGAGTGTGTGTGAGGCTTGAAGGAAGTTGAGAAGAAAACCAAGGAAGTGCTTTCTGTCTGGAATGATTTTCAAACACAATGAAGGTTAAGGAAAAGTGGGCCTTTTGAGCTGCTTTCAGGTTTAAAGCTGTAGACTTGAATTCCAGCTCTTGGCTCACTAGTTTTCCTGATCTTGAAGTTACTTAACCTCTTTGGACCATTTTCCTCTTCCATGAACTAGAAAATCATAATTCCTACCTTTTAATATTGTCATAAGGATTAAATGAGGTAATATAAAAAGTACATAGCAAGTCCCCGACACAGCATAGAAGAGTCTTTCCTTCTCTTTTGATCAGGCTGCAAGCTATGGTTTTGGAGAAATGAATTCTGTGATGTATAATTGGAGTTGTTGGAAAAATATTTGGTCAGGTATTTAGGGAAGTAGTTGAAAATAAAGTAGGTGGATCTGAATTAATCTGATGACTAGTTTGTTTTTTCCTTAGGAATTGAACAATGCTTGTGAACCCGTTGTAACACAACCCAAACCAAAAATCGAATCACCCAAACTGGAAAGAACTCCAAATGGGCCAAATGTTGATAAAAAGGAAGAAGATTTAGAAGGCAAAAATAATTTTGGTGCTGAACTTCCACATCAGAATGGTGAATGTTACCCGAATGAGAAGAGTTCTGTTAATATGGACTTGGATTAGATAACATTAAATTGGCTTGTTCCTTCAATTAATAAAATATTTTTGCCATAGTATGTGACTCTACATAACATACTGAGACTAATTTATATTTTCTTTTTTAAGGATGTCTAGAAAATTTGTGTATTATATGGAAAAAGAAAAATGCTTAAGTCTGTAGTCTTTATGATCCTAAAAGGGAAAATTGCCTTGGTAACTTTCAGATTCCTGTGGAATTGTGAATTCATACTAAGCTTCTGTGCAGTATTACCATTTGCATCACTGAGGATGAAACTGAATTTTGTCTTTTGGAGGAAGAAACCAAACTGTACTGCTTGTTCAAGAGGGCTGTGATTAAATCTTTAAGCATTTGTTCCCGCCAAGGTAGTTTTCTTGCATTTTGCTCTCTATCTCAGCATGTGTGTGGGTGTGGATGTTTGTAAACAAGACTAAGTCTGATTTCATAAGGGCTTTCTAAAATCAATTCTGTCCAATATAATATGACTTCTTGCTTTCATATTAAGAATTCAATGAGTAAAACAAAAGCTAGTGAAATGTGTTAGCAGCATGCAGAACAAAAACTTTTAAGTTGTCTCACTGTACAGTACGTTGTCATGTGAAGGTGTGAAATGGAAGAGGTGTCGGACCTGTTGTAACTGAGGGTGACAACTCTTATGAGCTTTAAAATAAAGTTCATCTGTGTCATTTCTAAACTGTTGGTTTTGTCACTAATCTAAAAAGGGGATTGGGGGAGAGGATTATGAATTATTGTAGCAGAAATGAAGTTACTTAGTGTGAAAATCCAGTTTTCCTTTTTTGCTTCAGTTTATATATGCTCTCTCTTCATGTAGCTTTCTCCTGAGGGAAAAATAGTATATGTTTATTATATTAAAACATTTTTAAATAGAAAGTGAATATAATTTAAAATTATACCACCAAGAAAAAAACATGGTTAACATTTTGTTGCATATCCTCCATGACTCTTACCTGTAATGATGGGTGCATCTGTGTGGGTGTAAGTGTATGTGCTACAGTGTTGTGGGCTGTTTTCTAAAACTGTGTACCAGGGAAACCCATCAGTAAATAAATATAGTGTGGTGTCATTACAGCTTCACAGTCATGGTGAGTTCCATTGTAAAGACATGCATAAATATGTTTTATTTAATCCCACTATTGGTAGGTTTAGGTGTTTCTCAAGTTTTTGATATTCTAAATAATGCTGCAGTGAATCTCGTCTATCCAGTTATTACTTTCTAAGGACAACACTGGAGTAGTGTTGGGTTTGGTGGGGAGAAGACGTGTGTACCTCATGTGAGGGGATTAGTCTTTTACCTGTAGCCGTTTATTATAGTAGCTACTGTTTGGCTACTCTCCTTTCACACAGAGTGACTACTCTTAATAAACCTCACCGGTGGCTTTTAATTTTCAAGGTCATACAGGAGGTATCAATTAGGAAAACAAACTCCACTACTCAGGTTACTCAGATTTTAAAGCCCACATTCTGAACAGCCCTAGACTAGCTAATTTGTCATTTTGTATGTCTGTGTTTCAAAACATCTTAAGATTTACCTTTTTTCATGAATTATGTATTTTGCTTATTTGTAATGTTTGAATGTTTATATTTTTGTTTTTTTTGTTTTTTTGTTTTTTTGTTTTTGTCTTTTTTCGTGACCGGTAACGGGATCGCAACCCTCGGTGTCGCGCCCGCACCGCGCTCAACCAGTGAGCAGACCGGTCTCTATATGGGATCCAAACCCTCGGCAGGAGTGCCGCCATGCTCCCAAGCGCCACACTCTACCGAGTGCGCCACCGGGCCGGCCCTATATTTTTGTTTTAAGGATCTTAATCATTTGTCAGTCGCACTCAACCAGTGAGCAGACCGGTCTCTATATGGGATCCGAACCCTCGGCAGGAGTGCCGCCATGCTTGCAAGCGCCACACTCTACCGAGTGCGCCACCGGGCCGGCCCTATATTTTTGTTTTAAGGATCTTAATCATTTGTCAATTATCTAATATTTCCACAATTTAATTTCTTTTAACTGTGTTTTTACCATTTAAAAAGCATTAAATTTTCCCCATACCAGTCAGCCACCAAAAAGAGAGAAGGCTAGCTGGTTAGCTCAGTTGGTTAGACCACAGCCTTATATAACATGAAGGTTCAGGTCCCTGTACCAGCCAGCCACCAAAACTTAAGAGCCTTAAGTTTTTATGTAATCTCTTACATGGTTTTCCTTATGTTCTTTTATTTTTTAATGCACCCTAATGTGTACTCCATAGGTATTCATTTACCCATTGAGAGGTGGAGATAGGTTAGTGTTCTATATACAACTGAGAAGCTCGTAAGAATAAATGAAAGATTTGTTTAAAAATATGAACAGGAAAATATTTTCCTCTCAAAATAAAACCTGATCATAATGGAGGAAGCATCAGTCTTGCCTAAATCAGTCTTTTTATTAAATGCTAGAAATTTTCTTTAGCATAACTTTTCTGTAAAGATGAGTCAGTATTTAAAAAAAAATAGTTCAACTGGCTATGTTGAGTCATGCTAGTAACAATGAACAGAACTGAACTTTGAGTCTAACTCATCGTGAACATTGGTTATGTCCAAGCAATGATTAAATTGCTTTCTTGGACAAAATCCCCAATGTTCACTTGATTTTTATTGTCCTTGATTTTCATCAAAAATAACTGTGTCGTGTATAATTTGTCTAGTGTAACACGCCTCTCTACAAAACAGCCTGTCAGAAGTTACTTTCTGAAAGGCCAAAAAAAACTTTAGTTGTGATGAATGACTTGCAACATTCACAATATTTTTTTGTGCATCATTACCACTTGTCAATTACTTTCAGACTTTTATCTCGCCAGTGGTTTGTGATTGCTATGGAGGAATATCTCCGTCACATGTAATCTTGGTGTAAAACAATCATGCTTTTCTGGGGAGACCAAGTCTTCAAGAATATTTGAAGAGAGAGGTTCTTTCTCAAAGTACTGAGTAGTTTTGCTGTGGTTAATTATGCTCTCCTAGTGAGCCAGATGATAAGAAAAGTTCCCCTATCTGTTCTGGCATGTGTGCTATGGTTTTCTCCTAGTGGTCTATCTCTGCTAGCCTTGAGGACTTCCTAAAAGACCACCAGTCAAAACTAGTTATTCTTGAGTCTGCGTTAGCATGTTGTTTGTAAATAACATAGCCATGTGTGATGTATTGAGTTTGTGATTGCTATGGAGGAATATCTCCGTCACATGTAATCTTGGTGTAAAACAATCATGCTTTTCTGGGGAGACCAAGTCTTCAAGAATATTTGAAGAGAGAGGTTCTTTCTCAAAGTACTGAGTAGTTTTGCTGTGGTTAATTATGCTGTCCTAGTGAGCCAGATGATAAGAAAAGTTCCCCTATCTGTTCTGGCATGTGTGCTATGGTTTTCTACTAGTGGTCTATCTCTGCTAGCCTTGAGGACTTCCTAAAAGACCACCAGTCAAAACTAGTTATTCTTGAGTCTGCGTTAGCATGTTGTTTGTAAATAACATAGCCATGTGTGATGTATTGAAAGTTGTAGGGTAATTAGCTTTTCCAGTCACTAGTGGTTTCATTTCCTCAGAATTGTAGTGTACTATGGGCTCTTAACAGTTCTTTTCTGCTTAAGGGCAAGTGGCAGTATGGTTTAAAGGAAAGAGCACCTTTTGAGTAGGAAAAGATTTAGATTCACATCCCACTGTCAAACCATGCTACCCCTCAAGCACTGTGGTTTGTAGGCCTGTCATTTCTCTGAATCCCCATTTCCACATCCAAACCTACATAACCTCAACTGGACCAATCTCTGACATTGTGGACTCCTCTAGGGCAGGGTTTCTCAATTGTGGCACTGTTGACATTTAGGACTGGATAATTCATTGTTGGGATGGCTGTCCTATGCTTGTAGGATGTTTAACAGCATCTCTGGCCTCTACCCATCAGATGCCAGTTGTACCCTCGTATAACTTCGTATAATGTATGCTATACGAAGTTATTACGAATATGTGTATGAGTTTAGGGACAAGCTCTGTGGACCATATGAAAAATTTATATGTGAGCAGGTATGTTTATGTTTTAGAGCTTTGTTTTTATTACTTTATAGACATTTTCATACGAAGTGTTTAGTACCACATTTGACATTTAAGCCTCTACTAGATTATGTAACTTGAACTTCTTGAAAACAATTTGAAGATAGAAATTATGTAAACAAAGTCTTGGAGAGAGAGGCTTGCAAGTGATGAGCAGTTTTATTTTATTGTAGTTTACCCCAGTAGAGCTTTGTTTTTACCACCCAGAAAAGAGGACCTATCAAACGTTTACTCAGAGTCTATGGCATCACAGTTATGGGGGCTGGAAAGATAAATAAGAGAAAATCCTTGCTTTCAAAGATGTCAGACTTTTTAAATGATGTTGCTCCCTTGGTAGCTTTTAATCATTGTTTTATCCCATAAGACTTGTTCATCCAATCATTCCAGAATTTATCAAGCACCATTATTCCTCCTAATCCTTTTCTTGACTCCCAGTGAATATAGCTCTGAGTAAATTCCAGAAGCACACCTGTGCAAGATGGGACTTGGAAAAAAATTGGTGAGATGGAAATCTAGTATGGTTTAGGGATTAATTCTGAAATTAAAGGTCATTTAAACTTAAGTTAGGAGTCTGTTTTAGTCCTAAAGTCCTTGGGCTGCCTTGTAATAGAGTTCACTTCTTAGCTGGGCCCTGGCATGTCCTGGTTTCTTATGTTTGAGATTCTGAAGTAGGGATGACCCAGCCAGGCTGGAGTAGAAGTACATACCTTACATGAATTGCTTAGGAATGATTTTTTTCATTTGTTCAGTGATTGCATTGCCAACCTGTATAGCTTCCCTTTCAATATTTGTGGGAGGGGGTAGAAAGTTACCAGTCAAGACCTAGCTGTTTTGGAGAGCAGGAAGATAATTTCTGTTCCATAAACACATCTCAGTGTATGCAGATTGTCTAAAGTTGGGCTTCTATTATAAGTCAATACGGGCAGTTTGTGAAAAATTCTCAAATGTCACTGTGTGACAGAAGCCAAAGAATACCTATCAGTCCCTCATAAAGAATTGTATGGAGTTCATAAATAGTAGAGTGTTTATTGTTCCTTAATATCTTTCAGTGAAGAGAGTCCAGCTAATCCGAATGACTTCTTAGATAAGATTAGGAACCTAGTGTTTAGCACTTCTGAGAATGCCTGTTTTGTTGTGAAAACTTCTGAAGTAAAATTGCCACTAATCTTGTTTCATATAAAGGATCATGAAAATTTTTTGAGACTCCTCACAGAGACTGAAGACTGGCTCTATGAAGAAGGAGAGGACCAAGCTAAGCAAGCATATGTTGACAAGTTGGAAGAGTTAATGGTAAGCCCTTCTCTCCTTCTAAAAAGTGGTACGTATGTTTTAAATGACAGACATTTAAAATATAATCATAGCAGCTATTAATTTACTGCATTTTGTTTTAGAAAATCGGCACTCCAGTTAAGGTCCGGTTTCAAGAAGCTGAGGAACGGCCAAAAATGTTCGAAGAACTAGGGCAGAGGCTGCAGCACTATGCCAAGATAGCAGCCGACTTCAGAAATAAGGTCAGTCAGTCTTTCTGTACATACTTGTGGTGAGAAAGTTAGCCTAGAATTTAATAAGCTAACATTTAAGCTGAGAAATCTTCTCTGTAAGTTAATAGTCTTAAGTGGGAAATTTTGGTGTTTTTTGTTATTGTTGGGCATAAATGTTTGTTTTTTTATTATTGTTTAGTATAAGCATATTATTACAAATCATGGTTTTTCTTTATGCCCTTTACCCAACCTATCCCTCCCCCAACCTCCCTTCTGCAAATTTTGGTATTTGAGACCACTTGTAGATTTGAACTTCATAGAAAGTTGGGTCAGATTAGGTGTTACTGTTAAATATTCAATGCTATAGAATGGCCGTGGTTTCTATGTAACTTGAACTTCTTGAAAACAATTTGAAGATAGAAATTATGTAAACAAAGTCTTGGAGAGAGAGGCTTGCAAAAAAAAAAAAAAAAAATTGCCAGCCAAGGATACTATAGCCAGCAAGGCTATCCTTCAGAAATGAGGGAGAAATAGTGTATTTCCCAGACAAAAACTGTTGGAGTTCACCACATAACCAACCCTGCAAGAAATTCTCAAGGGAGTCCTGCATCTAGAATCTGAAAAACAGTAGTCAGTATCTTGAATACACAAGAGAGAACAAAACCCACTGGTAAAACACAAATGCAAATGAGAAAAAGAAACTAAATCTTACCACCTCCAAAAAACAGTGAAGATGAATAATAAAAGGGGAAGAAAGGAACAAAAGATATTTAAGACATCTAAATAAAAAGCAATAAAATGCTAGGAATGAGATAAAACCATTTAATAACTGCCGTAAATGTAAATGGATTAAAGTCCCCATTCAAAAGACACAGACTGACTGGATTAAAAAGCTACATCCAACTATATGCTGTCTTCAAGAGACTCACCTCACCTGCAAAAACACACACAGACTAAAAGTGAAAGGGTGGAAAAAAATATACCACACAAGTGGAAACCAAAACTGAGCAGGAGTAGCTATTCTTATATCAGATAAAATAGACTTTAAACCAAAAAACCATAAAAAGAGACCAAAAAAATCCAACTACATAACGATAAAAGGATCTATCCAGCAAGAAGACATAGCATTCATAAATATGTATGCACCCAACACCAGATATATATAAAACAAACATTATTAGATCTAAAGAAAGAGATAGACTCCAACATAATAATAGTTGGGGACCTGAATACCCCTCTCTCAGCATTGGACAGACCATCTAGGCAACAAATCAACAGAGAAACACAGAATTNCTAGTGGTCTATCTCTGCTAGCCTTGAGGACTTCCTAAAAGACCACCAGTCAAAACTAGTTATTCTTGAGTCTGCGTTAGCATGTTGTTTGTAAATAACATAGCCATGTGTGATGTATTGAAAGTTGTAGGGTAATTAGCTTTTCCAGTCACTAGTGGTTTCATTTCCTCAGAATTGTAGTGTACTATGGGCTCTTAACAGTTCTTTTCTGCTTAAGGGCAAGTGGCAGTATGGTTTAAAGGAAAGAGCACCTTTTGAGTAGGAAAAGATTTAGATTCACATCCCACTGTCAAACCATGCTACCCCTCAAGCACTGTGGTTTGTAGGCCTGTCATTTCTCTGAATCCCCATTTCCACATCCAAACCTACATAACCTCAACTGGACCAATCTCTGACATTGTGGACTCCTCTAGGGCAGGGTTTCTCAATTGTGGCACTGTTGACATTTAGGACTGGATAATTCATTGTTGGGATGGCTGTCCTATGCTTGTAGGATGTTTAACAGCATCTCTGGCCTCTACCCATCAGATGCCAGTTGTACCCCTCACCCTGGTTGTACCCCTCATCCTGTATGTGACAACCAGAAGTGTCCTCTGTCCCTTGAAAACCACTGAACTTCAAAACAATATACAAACAGAAGGGAGTGAATTGGTCCTTACTGAATGCCTCCCGGTGATCTGGCAGTGTGCTAGCTGCCCTTACTCAGGCCTCACACTAATCCTACCATGTTACAGGTGAGAAAATGGGGTGAAAGACACAGTCTGACCAAGTTAAAAGGTCAATCAAAACTTAAATCTGACTGACTCCAAAGCCCATGTTCTCTGTCTGGTGGTAGAGTGATAAAAAATTGGCACGCACTTACCCAGGTTCAAAGTTGACCAGCAGTGACAAAATGCACTGAAAACTTCGTGGAAG